>NW_005842918.1:496675-497003 GCF_000455745.1 Alligator sinensis
TGGGGCAGGGGCAGGAGGGGAAGGGGCTTGGGGGCAGCAGAGGGGTCAGGGGCAGGCGGGGGTCACCTCAACTCACCATCACATGCCCCGTGGCACCGCTGGCCACTGTCACCTCCTGCTTGTGGGCTGCCACGCGTACACCCCCTCTGGCACCCGGCCCGGCCTCCACGCGGTATGGGGCCAGGCCTGAGCTGGGAGCTGTCGGGGCCTGGGACAGCACGTGGGCGCAGGACCCCTGGGTGCGATAGCTGTGCCCATCCAGGGTATGGTAGCAACTCCCGCCCAGGGCCTGGCAGGCAGCGCGGCTGGCAGGCTGGCAGGCGTGGTA
>NW_005842918.1:497131-501571 GCF_000455745.1 Alligator sinensis
ACAGTGCAGCCCCTGGCGGCAGGAACTGGGCTGCGGGCAGACAAAGAGAGGGCAGGTTAGCGGGGCCCAGGCAGCACCAGGAGGGACAGATGGACAGAAAAATCGGTGCCCTCCCACTGACTTGGGCTCCCGATGCCCCCCCAGACCTGGGGGATCAGGAAGAGGGGGGGCTGCTCTGGTGAGAACGGGGGTCTCAGGTGGATACAGTGTGGGGGGACATGGCAGAGAGACGAGGGCACAGGGCTAGGTATGGGGAGGTTTGGAGGGGATCCGGGAGGCGGCTGGGGTTGGGGGCCAGGGTTCCCTGACGCACCGTTGTAGACGCAGCCGGGGGGCAAGGAGAAGGCGTCCACTCGGGAGAGCCAGCCCCACATTGCTGGTGGCGCCGACATGGGCGATGGCCGGGGTGCGTGAGCCGGGCAGGCTGAAGTACAGCCGTGAGCCCCCACTGTTGAACCCAGCCTGGGGGGGAGATTGGTTAGCCCCCCAGGTGGAAGCCAGCCCCCCACCTCCGAGCACCCTCCCCCTGAGCTGGGGAGGGCGGGTCCAGAATCCGTGACCTCACATGTTCCTGTCCCTCTCCCACCTCCAGCCCCTGGCCCATATGGTGCCACCCACCTGGGCAGGGATGCCCCCCAGGCCACTGCGGGGGTCCCCCCCGCTGCCTGCCCCCGTGGTCCACTGGATGTCCCCGTAGTTGAGGATGATGAAGGAGAGTTGTCCGTCGCTGACCAGCATCACCTGGAAGGTGTTGACCTGAGAGAAAGTGGCCCCCGAGGTGGGGGGCAGACAGTGAGAATTACCCCAGATTAACTCCAGAGGATGAGGACACACAGCTCATGGCGTTATCTTGGATTAACCCAAGGGGATGAGGACACACAGCCTCAAAGAATTGCCCCAGATTAGCCTAAAGGGATGAGGGCACATGGCCCTGTGGCATTACCCCAGATTAACCCAGGGGATGAGGACGCGCAGCCCATGATTGGCAAGGGCTGGGAGGGCCCAGGCACTCCCTGTTGTCATCTGGCAGGGGAGGTGTGCAGGACCAAACGCAGGAGTCTGGGTTCCCTGCCTTCTCCGTGCTCATTCCACCCTCCTCCCCTCCCAGATCTGGAGAGCACCCATGTGTCCGGGCTCCCAGCCCCCCTCCCCTCCCAGATCTGGAGAGCACCCATGTGTCCGGGCTCCCAGCCCCCCTCCCCTCCCAGATCTGGAGAGCACCCGGCATTCGGGCCCCGCACCTTGGCGACGGTGGCCCCGTAGAAGGCCACACGGTCCCAGGTGGCCACGAACACCCAGGCAGCAGTGAAGGGCAGGTGGGGGAAGGCGGCGCCCACATCAGCCGTGGCACGGGCCAAGATCCCAGGGGCACGAGACTGGCGGTACAGCACCCGGCCTGCCACCCGCACGTCCACGTCCGCCCAAAATGGGGCCACGAGGGCACGGCCGTCTGGCAGTGGGAATGGGTCGGACGTGTACTGGGTCTCGGGTGCCCCAAAGGACAGCAGTCCATTGTTATTCACCTGTGGGCACCAGCAAAGGGAGGGTGGTGTGGGGAACTCAGGCATCCAGGCTCCCTGTGCAGTCCTCATGCTCCTCCCAGAGAAGCCAGGTGCCCGGGCTCCCAGGCCCCACTGCATCCCCAGGGGAGATACAGGCTCCCAGATGCCCCTCTGCCACCGCCCTCCCCCAGGGACACAGGCATCTGGGACTCACGTAGAGGGTGTGGTAGGTGCGGCGGTAGAAATGGAAGGGCACAGAGAGCGGCACGGGCGGGGATGCTCCGTCATCGGCCAGTGGCGTGCGGCGATCCCCAAGCTCCACACCAGATGGATACAGCAGGGCAGCTGTGGGGGCGCGGGTGTGGGGTAGCTGGTCCCTCCCCAATAGTCCTGCCCCACATGGCCCGGTCCTGGGCCCATCACCCCCCCTTATCTGCCCGCCCATCCATCCATCCATCCATCCATCCATCTGTGCACTCATCCATCCACACATTCATTTGTCTATCCACCCACCCACCATATCTCCATCTGTCTGTCCTTCCATCCGTCTACTCATCTGTCTATCCATCATCCATCCATCCACCCATCTCTCCCCCCTGTCCACCCATCTGTCCATCCATCCACCCATCATCTCTCCATCTTTGCCTATCCATTCATCCACCCATCCGTCCATCCATCTGTCCATCCATCTACCCACCCACCCATCTGTCCATCCATCCATCCTTCCCTCCCTCCACCCAGAAGGGATGAACCAGATGCCTGGGTTCCCTCCCTGCTCTAGGAGGGGAGTAGGACTGGGGCTGGTAGCCCAGACTCCTGGGTCCTTTTTCTGCTCTGGAAGGGCAGTGGGGGCTGGGAGGTGAGAGCAGGGGGTGCTGGGACGCCAAACACCTGGGTTCTCTGCAGGTTGGTAGGGGTGGGGGAGCAGGGGGAGCAGGGGACCCCGGATGCATTGGGTTCTCCCCAGCACTGGGAGGGCAGTGCTGGGCTCCTGGGGGCACAGAGGCATTGGTGGGGGGGACCCTAGATGCCTGCCCCCCACCCCAGGTCTGCCCTCTGCCACCCCCACCCCTCCCCCCGGGGTCCAGCCTCCCCCCGCCCGGAACCTACCTGTGCCAGCAGCGATGCCCACACACAGCACCTGCAGGGCTACAAGCACCAGGGGTCAGGGGCACCTGGAGCCCCCATCTGCTCAGCCCCACATGTCACCCTGGCATGGTGGGGGGCACCGCCAGCACCCAGGACAGGACCCAGGGCCGCAGGGGGCAGCTGAGACCTGACGCGTTTGTGTCATGCCAGGCCTCCGGAGGCAGCAGGGTCAGGGCCAGGCTGGGCCCAGCTGGGGGTCACGGGCTGGCCCAGGGCAGGGGGAGCCCCCAGGCAATGCAGCCCCCTCCCCCACCCCTGCTCTGCAGGGTGCACGAAGCAGGGTAGGAACTGAGGGGATGTCCCAGGCACCTGGGTTCTGCATGTGTCTGTGTGTATCCCAGATGCCTGTAGTGTGTGTGTGTGTGTGTGTGTGTGTGTGTGTGTGTGCATGCATGCGCACGCGCGCGTGTGCACGTGTGCGCGCGTGTGTGTCCTGGATGCCTGGGGTATGCATCTGTGTGTAGAGGTGGGGGGTATCCCGGACGACGGACACACATCACACACATTCACATGTGCACACACACAAGCACCGGGGTCCTGGTGTGTGTGTTGGACACCTGGGGGGGGTGCGTGTGTGTGCGCGCGCGTGTGTAACATATGGGTTCTATGCGTGTGTGTGTGGGTGTGTGTATCCATCCCCCGGACACCTGGGTTCTGTGTGGATGTGCATGTGCGTGTGCGTGTGCGTGTGCATCCTGGATGCTGGGTTCTACTCATGCATGGACTGACTCTGCCCCCCCAGCCCTGCCCATACTCACCCAGCGCCAATGCGCGGCGCAGCCCGTCCATGTCTCTTTCGCCGCCCCCCCAGGCCGGGCCCTACAGAGAAAGCCCCCAGGAGGGCAAACGTGGGTGTCAATCACAGCATCCCCAGTGCCCGTGGGGCCTCTAGGAGTAGAAACCCCGGGGCTGGGCACAGCCAGACGCCTGGGGTCTTTCCCCTCCAGCGGGGAGCTGGGGATAGAGGGGTGGGGGTGGGAGTCACAGCCCTTCTCTGAGACTCAGTTTCCCCCAACTGTGCCTGGGACAGGGGGCAATCCTGACCACCCACCCTCCTGGGGAAGCGGGGGGGAACTCCACGAAGGGCTCTGGCATCCCAGAGCTGGAGAGAACCCAGGCGTCCGGGATCCCACCTCCTCCCGCCTGCTAGGATCAGGGTGGGCCCAGAGCTGGAGAGAACCCGGGCACCCGGGCAGCCCCCCAGCCCCGGCAGGTCCCTAGGCTGTCCCACACCCAGTGCTACCAGTACCTGTCTCCAGTGGCGTGGGCACAGCGGCGTGCGCAGGGGGTTATAGATCCCGTTGGGGGTGCGGCTCCCGGGAGCACATCCTGGGGCGGCCCGGCTCAATGGGCCCATTTTTCATGCCAGCTCTTGGCAAGACCGAGGCTCCCCACTCCCACCCACCCCATTGTGTTCCTGCCCGCATGGGGCTGGCGCATCCAGGGGGGTCGGGGACACGCCAGCACCTCATTGGGTTAGATGTGGAGGGTGGGGAGGACCTGGAAACCTGGGTTCTTTCCAGCTCTGAGCAGGGAGTGGGGCCTGCGAGTCTGGACGCCTGGGTCCTCTCCAGCTCTGGGCTCACCCCAGCCCCAGCGAAGCGGGGGAATGGGATCCCGGATGCCTGGGTCGTTTCCAGCTCTGGGAGGGCAGTGCAGGGTGGGGGGCTGGTCAGGAGCCTGGACGCATGGGCCCTCTTCAGCTCTGGGAGGGGAGTGGAGCCCCTGACCCCCCCGTTGGACCTGGGCACCCCTGGACCTTGCCCATCTCCCTGGTGTTGTGGTTGGT
>NW_005842918.1:501638-510107 GCF_000455745.1 Alligator sinensis
CGGTGTTGAGGGGTGGCGCGGCGGGGGCCGGGAATGGGGGGGGGGGGTGCATAGGGATCCAGCCAGCTGTGCCCTGCTCCTCCCAGATGTGCCTTGCCCCCGCCCCTGGCCCTAATTGGTGCCCCAAGGGCACAGCTGAGCACAGGCATGAGGAGCCCAGCTGCCTGGGTTCATGGCAGCTCTAGGCAGGGAGAGGGAGTGGCGGGACATGTGTGCGTGCATGTGTATGTGTGTGTGACCCGGACACCTGGGTGTTGTGTGTGTGTGTGTGTGTGTGTGTGTGTTTTCTGGAAACCTGGGTTTGCATTTGTGTCCATCCCAGATGCCTGCAGTGTGTGTGTGTGTATGTGTGTGTGTGTGTATCCTGGATGCCTGGGTTCTGTGTGCCTGCATGCTTGTTTGACACCTGGCTTCTCTGTGTGTCCTGGACACCTGGGGCGGGGGTGCATCCTGGATCCCTAGGTTTTGTGTGTGTGTGTGTGTGGGGGGGGGGGGGGGGGGGGGGGGGGCGGCCAGGGTGTCTGTGTGCGTGCATGGGTTGCGGGCACCTGGGTTGTGTGTGTGTGTGTGTGCGCGCGCACATGAGTGAGCATGACAGACATCTTTGTTGCGTATGTGTGTGTCTGTGTCCTGGATGCTAGGGTTGTGTGTGTGTGTGTGTATCCCAGATGCGGGGGCCCACCCCGGACACCTGAGTGCCCTGTGGATGATATGATTTTGCTGCTAGTGAAACCCCCCCAGCCATGTGTGGGCAAGGGAGGATCACAGGATCACATCTGGATGCTGCCTTCCGCCCCCCAACACACACCCACACACAGCCGGCATCTCCCAACCAGCAGTCGGGGCAGGAGCCGCACATGAACATGCGTATGCCCCCCACGACCCTCTGGCCTCCCCAAAGACACAGCCCACAGGTGCTCGGTCACTGCTTTATTGCTGCCCTGCCAGGACCGGGGGGGAGGAGGGGGGCAGATGTGTTCCTCCATGTGGGCCCGTGTCCAGCCGTGTCCTGTGTCCATCTGCTCACCTGTGGGGAGAGACAGGCCGGGTGTGAGATGCAGCCTGTGGGGTCCCTGCCAATGCTCCCCCCCACAGCTTCTAGCAATGGGGACTGAACCCAGGCATCCCAGCTCCCAACTTGCCTGCCCCCCCAGCCCCCAGGCCCCACTCCCCTGCAGGGAACCCAGGCATCTGAGCTCCCAGCTCCCCCGTGTTAGGCAGAACCTAAGTGTCCCGGGGTGGGGGGCTTACTCCAGACACTCATCCTCCCTGCCCTCGGTGGGCGGTGGGGGGGGTGCGGTGGTGTGGGGTGGTGCGGGGGGTGCAGTGCTGGGTGCCACAGTGCCGACGCCCACGTCCACCTGGAAGACCCAGCGCCCAGGCACCCCCACGTTGCTGGTGCGCTGGATGTTCAGCACATTGTCCGTGCGTGAGCCCGGGATGTTGTAGTAGTGCGTGTTGTCCCCACTGTTGAAACCAGCCTGGGGAGCGGGCATGAGGGTCAGTGCCGGGCCCAGGGCCCTCTGGTGCCTCTGGGGCCACCACCAGTCCCTGGTACATCCTAGAGACCCTCATGCCCCTGGTGCCAGCCCGGTCCCTGGTGTGTCCTAGTTACCCTTGTGTCCCTGGTGTCACCCCTGGTCCCTGGAGCCTTCTAGTGCCCTTGGTGCCAACCCTTATCCCTGGTGTGTCCTAGTGACCTTCATGCCCCTGGTGTCACCCCAGTCCCTGGCATGTCCTAGTGACCCTCATGCCAGCCCTGGTTCCTGGTGTGCCCTAGTGACCCTCATGCCACCCCCAGTCCCAGAAGTGTCCTAGTGACCCTCTAGCCCCTAGTGCCACCCACCATCTCTGATCTTAGTGATTCTCGTGCCATCCTTGGTCCCTGGTGCAGCCTAGTGCCCCTAATACCCCTGGTGTCACCCCTGGTCCCTGGTGCATCCTAGTGCCCCTGGTGCCACCCCAGTCCCTGGTATGTCCTAGTGACCCTCGTGCCCCTGGTGCCACTCACAGTCCCTGAAGCATCCTAGTGACCTTCATGCCACCCCTGGTCCCTGGTGTGTCCTAGTGCCCTTGGTGCCCCTGGTGTCACCCTGGTTCCTGGAAGCATCCTAGTGACCCTAGTCAATGTCTGGATTGTCGTTGTGACCCCGGTACCCTCTGGTGCCACCCCAGCTCTGGCATTCCCATGTGCTCCCCCAGCTCCCGGTGCCCCCGGCCCACCTGTGCAGCAGTGCCCCCCAGGCCAGTGAGGGGGTCCCCGCCGCTGGCGATGCCAGTTGTCCACTGGATGTCCTCATAGTTGAGCATGATGAAGGAGATATCGCCATCCGTGGCCAGCACCGCCTGGAACGTGTTCTCCTGGGGTGGGGGTGGGGGCAGTGAGCACAAGTGGGTGTGTGTAGAGGCGGGGGTGCATGTGTGCATGCGTCCTGGACGCCTGGGTTCTGTGTGTGTGTCTGTCCCAGATGCCTGGTCTCGGGGTGGGGGGGAGGGTGTATGTGTGTGCACATGCCTCAGACACCTGGGTTGTGTGTGTGTGTGTCCTAGACACTTGGGTTCTGCATGTGTGTGTTTATGTGTGTGTCCCAGATGCCTGGATTGTGTGTCCATGTGTCTGTGTGCACACAGGTGCACCTCTCAGGCATGTGTGATTCCATGCATGTGTGTCCTGGATGCCTGGGTTCTTTGAGTGTGTGTGTGTGTGCCTCTTTGCATGTGTGTCTGTGTATGTGTGTCCTGCATGGCTGGGTCTGTGAGTGTGTGTGTATGTGAGTGCATGTGTGTCCCAGACACCTGGGTTCTGTGTGCCTTTGTGTGTGTGTGTGCGCGCGCGCGCACGCACGCATACATATGTGCCCTGGATGCCTAGGTTCTATGTCTGTACATGTGTGTTCTGGACAGCTGGGTTCTGTGTATGTGTGTAGGCATGCACGCACACGTGTGTGTGCGCATGGGCATGTGTCCCAGATGCCTGGATTCTGCATGTGTGTGTACACAAATGTGCACATGTGCCCCCAATACCTGGGTTCTGTGTGTGTGTGCATACACACCTCTCCCAGGTGCCTGTGTTCTGTGTCAATGCATGCATGTGCCGGACAGCTGGGGTCTGCATGTTGGTATGCATGTGTGCACACATGTCCTGGATGCCTGGGCTCTGCGTGTGTGCCCCCCCTTGTTCCCCCTGCCTCCCACTCTGTGCCCTGGTCCCCCCTCCCCTCCCCCCAGTACCTTGCGGGCCACGGTGGTGGCAGCACCAAAGAAGGCCACATGGTCCCAGGTGGCCACGAGGGCCCAGGTGGCAGTGAAATGGATGCCAGGGAAGTAGGCGCGGAGGTCACGCATGAGGCGGCGCAGCAGTGTGGCGTCATGGCTCTGGCGGTAGTACACGTGCCCACCCAGCCGCGTGTCCACGTCACCCCAGTACGGTGCCACAAAGGGCCGCCCGTCAGCCAGCGGGAATGGGTCGGGTGTGTACTGTGCCACCGACACGCCAAACGACACCACTCCGTTGTTGTTCACCTGTAGGGGTGGGTGAGGGTGAGCGAGGGGTGGGCCACCTTCGTGTGTGCCCATGTGTTCTAGATACTTGTGTGTATGTGTGTGTGAGTGCACACATGCATGCATGTGGGGCACCTGAGTTCTGTGTCTGTGTGTGTGTTTGTCCCAGGCACCTGGGTTTTGCATGCGTGTCCTGAATGTCTGGGGTCTGTGCATGTCCATGTGTGCCCTGCACACCTGGATTCCATGTGTGTTTGTGTGTGCGCACATGTGTGCATGTGTGTCCCAGACACCCGAGTTCTGCATGTATGTATCCCAAATGCCTGGGTTCTTTGTGTGCCCGTGTATGTCTAGAGCACCTGGGTTCCCTCTGTGTGTGTGTCCTGCATGCCTGGGTTCTGCATGTGTTCCCCCGTGTCCGTTTGTGTGTGTGTGTGTGCACATTGCACACCTGGGTCCCATGCATGTACGTGTCCCCACAGGCCTGCACAGACTCCCTACACTTGTGCATGTGTGCACACATGTGCCTTGGATGCCTGGCTTCCTTGCACGCATGCACACGTATAGTTACAGGCATGTCCCAGATGCCTGGGTTCTGCCTGCACAGGCCGAGGGCTGCAGGCTGCAACGCCTGCCCCAGGGACAGACCCCCACCCCGGCCTCCAGACCCCTCAGCCCATGGGCTCCCAGACCCTGGCCCTCAACCCCTCACACTCACGTAGAGGCTGCGGTATTGTTGGCCGTAGAAGGAGAAGGGGACATCGATGGAGATCTCGGGGGACATCCCGTCATCCTCGGTGGGGGTGGCGGCGTCGCCCAGCTCGAGCCCGAAGGGGTACATCAGGGGCTCTGCAGCCCCCCTGTCACCTACCGCCCACCCCGGCCCCACGTTCCCCTTCCCACATCCCAGGGACCCCCAACATGGCCCTCCCAAGACCTTGTCACTGACCCCCTGGGTCCAGGGACCCTGATACAGCCCCCTAAAACCCCAGGGACCCCATCACTGCTCCGCAGATCCTGAGACCCCATCATAGCACCCTCCCGGCCCCCTGGGAACTTGACACAGGCCCCCCAAGACCCCAGGGCTCCATCACTGCCCCCAGCCCAGATCCTGGAACCCTGACACAGCCCCCTAAAATGCCAGGGACCCTGACACTGACCCCCAAGACCCCAGGGACCCCCTCACTGCCCCTCCCAGCACCTGACATGGCCCAAGACCCAATCACTGACCTCCTGGATACTGGAACCCCAACACAGCCCCCCAAGACCCCAGGGACCCCATCACTGTCCCCCCCAGATCACGGGACCCCTGTCATAGCCCCCCAGCTGTCTGAGATGCCAACATGTTCCCCCAAGGCCCCAGGGACCCCATCACTGTCCCCTCATCTTCCTGGGACCCCAATACAGGCCAAGACCCCATCACTGATCTCCTGGATCCCAGCACCAGCCCCCCAGCACCCCCTCACAGCCCCACAAGACCCCATCACTGACCCCCTGGACCTGGGGACCCTGGCATGGCTCCCCCAACATCTCCAGGACCCCATCACTGCCCCCTCCCCCCCGCAGATCTTGGGATCCCATCACCACCCCCAGGACCTCGAAACAGCCCTCCAAGACCCCAGGGACCCTGACACAGCACCTCCAAGACCTCACTCATCACTGACCCTCTGGATCTAGGGACCCCAACATGGCCCCCAAGACCCCATCACTGACCTCCTGGATCCTGAGACCCTGTCACTACCCCCCAGCCCTGGCCCCCCCAAACCCCTGGGACCCCAGCACTTCCCCCCAAGACTCTATCACTGCCTCCCAAGACCCCGGCACTGACCCCCTGGATCCTGGGACCCCAACACAGCCCCCATCCCCCAGGGACCCCATCACTGCACCCCAAGACCCTGCTGTGGTCCCCCCAGCCACCAGGGACCCCAGCATATCCCCCCAAGACCCCATCACTGTCCCCAGAGATCCTGGAAACCCTGTCCCTTCCCCCCCAGCTGCAGGGACCCCATCACCACCCTCAAGACTTCATCCCTGCCCTCCCTGCCCCCCCCAGACTTTTGTGCATGCCCCCTGAGACACCCCCAGGATTCCCCCCACCCCTGGGGGAACACACCTCCGGGGACCCTCCAGCCCCCTGCTCTCACCTCCGGTGTCCTTGGCCACAGACAGCGCCGAGGTCAGCGCCGGCCCTGGAGGGAGCAGGAGTCAGCCCTGTGGAAAGGGACCCCAGAGCCCCTCCCCTCAGCTGCCCCCAACCCCCCACATGCCCCCGCACTCTCCCAGCAGCAGGAGCAGTGTGGCCAGCAGGGTGCCCATTGCAGCGGAGCCCTGTGGGGACACGCAGCTTTAGAGGGGACCCGGATGCCTGGGTTCTGTGTGGGTCGGGGGTCCCAGTGTGTGTGTGTGTGTGTGTGTGTGTGTGTGTGCGCGCGCGTGCGCATGTTCCCTGGATTTTATGTGGGTCAGGGGTCCCCATGTATGTGGGTATGTTTGCATGTGAATGTGTGTATGTGTGTGTTGTTGGATGCCTGGGTACTGTGTGTGTGTGTGTGTGTGTGTGTGTGTCCTGGACACCTGGGTTCTGTGTGTGTGTGTGTGGGGGGGGGTATCTTGATGTCCTGGACACCTGGGTTCTGTATAGGATGGGTGGAGGGAGGAGAGGATGGGGTCCTGGAGCCCAGTGTGTGCATGCGTGTGCGTGTGTGTAGGTGTGCACATGTCCCAGACACCTGGGTTCTGCCTGAATTGGGGGAGTCCTGGAGTGTGTGTGTGTGTGCCCTGGACATTTGCATTGGGTGGGGTGAGGGGGGGGGGTGTCCCAGCACGTGTGTGTGCATATCTGCATGACCTGGATACCTGGGTTCTGTATGGGATGAGTGGGGGAGCCCTGGAGAGAGAGAGAGAGAGAGAGAGAGAGAATTAAAGTTTTAAACTGAGAAATCTTAGGAGCAGACAAACCAATAAAAGACTGGACTGAACATTTAGTATCTTCTTTATTTGGAAGAGAATAAACACCTCTTCCACTGTCTACAGAGGCAGTGAACTGAGTCTGAAATGCAACAGATCAGTTCTGTTCTGGTTTGGCTTTATTAACAAAGTCCTTAAAAGCATGGAACACTTTGGTGATAAGACGGCTATTCATTATGAAAGAACTAACTAAAATATATATCAATGTGCACACTTATTTTTCACACAAATCTCACAGGATTAAAATAAATGTTATTACTTATGAATTAGGAAGTGCTGTTGCTCATGAGCTTCACTGACATCAGTATAATCAATACAGGCACAGAATTCAATATCAAATACATATTCTCTATGTTGAGTAAATAATTGTGCTCTTTGTGTGACCTTTAAGGAAGGAACATGTGCTAAGGATTCTGTGTTCTCATTTCCGTCCCTCAGTTTATTTGAAACAGATTAATATAGATTTACTTAACTTTAAGAGTGACAAGAGTTCATATAAAGTTTCTCAGCTTGATATACTTAAAATGGTTGTAATCAGTTATTTGATAACCTAAATAATGGTATAGTGTAAGGTTGATTTAACAGTTTTACTTGTGGCTGAGATTCATTTTCTTAAATGAAAGTACTCTGAAAATATGTAGAGATAGCCAAGAGTACAGCTGGAGTTGTTAAATATTATTGACCATCAGAGTAATTCTAGGAACCAAGAAAGGGTCAAAGAGGCAATCCCACAAAAGTAATGCATACTTTAATAGCATATTAATGAAAATATAGATAAGATATAAATGAGCAAACAATACAGGTAAAGCATATGCTTAATGACTTAAATAACTAGGCAAAGGACTTAAATTTGTTAAAATGTGCATTCATATAAAGAAATATCAATCTTGGTAACATTTGAGAACATTTAAAACTAATTTCTTTAACTCCTAAAGTCCTTAAAATCTTCTATTAGGTGGCCAGCCTGTTAGGGAAAAAATACTTCTCATGTAGGATTCAAATTACATTTTAAAACAGCACTTACCATCAGCCCGGGCGGCCGGGCAGCCGCCGCTCCCAGCCCGGATGAGGGGGGGAGGGGGCAGCGTGACGGCCAATATTGACCCACGCGGGGCAGCGCCCACGGGGGAGCCGGACGCCTGGGTTCTCTGCAGCTGGGGGAGGTGAGAAAGCTGGGAGCACACCTGCACATGCACACACATGTGCACACTTACACATGCCTGGCGTGCACCGATAGGTGCAAGCAGGCACGCGGACACCACCTTCACATGTCAGGTGGGAGGGCATGCACACACGTGCAAGCGCGGAGGTGTGCACACATGCGCAGGCATGTGTGCACACACATACACAGAGCACCCAGTCATAGGACACACATGCTCACACACACACACATGCTCACACACACACACACACAGAACCCAGGCATCTGCAGCATACCTGTACACACACACCCACCATGCACATACGCACATAATCCAGGCGTCCAGGACACACACTGGACACGCACTGCCCTTCCCTGTCCCCCCACCTCGGGGCTGGGCTGCATGGGGGTAGCCAGGGTCGGGGGGTGGGCAGGGCCCTGGCAGGCGGTGCTCCCGGCCCCAGCCCTCCTGCCCTAGCCCCCTCCCTTGACCTTTGACCCTCCATAGGCACCCCCAGCACATGCCACAGACATGATTCAGGCATTATTGGGCGCTCTAGCGCAACGGTCACCCCTGGAGCTACAGGGCCGTGGCGGGGGAGCCCGAGCTGACCCCGGGGCTGGAGCCAGGGTCCAGGCCCCGCACAAACCAGGGGCGCCTCAGCCCCACAGGAAGGCGATGCTGAGTGCCCGCAGGCACCGCCGGCACAAGGCCTCCACGCGCTCGCCCTCTGCCGCCAACAGCAGCAACCACCAGTCCCCGCACAGCCCTGTGGAGGGGAGCATGGGGTTGAGAGCTGGGACCCCCACCCTGCCAGGGTCCCTCACCCCTGACCCGCAGCCCCTGCCCCCTAGCCCTG
>NW_005842918.1:510117-519713 GCF_000455745.1 Alligator sinensis
GCCCCCATCTCTCCCAGCCCTGCTGGTGCCCCTCACTCCTGACCCACAGTTCCCTGCCCCCCAGGACCCCTCACTTGCAACCTGCAGCCCCCCACCCCTGCCCACCTTTCCGCAGGTGCTGCCCCTTGGAGTGCTCCAGGTAAGTGTTGGGGATCTGTGAGTAGTTGGCCATCTTGTTGCCCCGCACAGTCTGGAACGAGCTGTTCTCCACCATGGCCACCACTTGCTGCTCGCTCAGCTCCGCGCCCAGGAAGCCGCAGATCCTGCCCATGCTGCCCCGGGGGTCCTGGGGACACAGCACAGCTCAGGGCGGGGGGCTGCGGGTTGGGAGTGAGGGGCACTGGCAGGGCTGGGGGGCCAGGGGTGTGGGTCAGAAGTGAGGGGCCCCACCCGGTGCAGCTCCTCGTAGATGACGGTGAGGACGCTGTCCCGGCCCCGCAGGCACAGCTACCCAGCAACGTGGTCAGCCCAGGACCCAGAGGGCACAGCGGGGAGACGGCGGCTGACGGGACCCCCCAGGCCCAGAGCCCGGATGCCTGGGTTCCCTCCCCACCTCTGGGAAGGTTCCAGGGAGCAGAGCTCTATTCGGCCCTGACACCCACCACCTACTGGCTCCTAAATCTCAGAAGAAGGAGCTCTGACTTTCCTGGGTGGCAGCTATGAATGGACCTATCACCCCTGGGTGTATCCCATGGGGAGCAATGGGTCCTGGGTCCCTTGGGCCTCCTCCTTAGGACATCCTGAACCTCACTGCTTGCCCCCATGGGTCCTCCTCCCCTGTCCATCTCCCCTGGCACCTTCCCGGGCCCTTTCCTGGCCCTCCTCCAGCCTCGCTGAGCCATGGGGCCCAGGACCCTGACTAGAGCCCCCTGCCATGTGGTGCCCCTCACTCCCGCCCCGCAGCCCCCGGCCCCCCAGCCCCTTTCCTAACCCTGCTCCAGCCTTGCTGAACCACAGGACCCAGGTTGAGATGCAGGCACCAGACCTCACAGGGTTCAGGAAACAAGCACTTGTGGGGTGCCATCACAGCAGGAGGCTGCTGCAATTCTCTTAATGAAGCCCAATGTTTTTTGTGGGGGTGTGTTTTTGTGGGGTGCAGCTCACCCAGATGACGTTTGCAGGAACACCTCCACTAGCGAGGCCAGGCCCAGTCCTACAGTGGGAAGCATTGTGATGCCCCTTGATGCATGCACTGGGCATCTGCGCCTGCAAGGCTGCACCCAGGTCTGATCCCAGCATCTCCAAGGGGACAGATCCAGAAAAGGGCAGGAAGGAGGAGGATGGGCAGGGTGAAGCGACTGCAGGAGGAGAAACTGAGGCCAGCCCCGGTGGGACAAGAAGAGAGACGCTGGAGGGAGGCAGGAGCCAGGCTTGCAACAAAGAGAAAGAGAAAGTCTCCGGGGATTTATTATCACCTGGCCCTCAAGGACGAGGTCAGTTGATAACAGGTGCCAGGCACGTCTTTGTTGCCCGGCGTGGAAGGAAAGACCGGGACTCGGGATGGCCAGATGTGGGGGTGCCGGGAGTGGAGCCAGATGCACCGAGGGACTGGACCTGTTCTGGGGGTACATGGGTACCAGGGGTTATGGCAGGGTGGGGAGCTGTGGGGGTGGGCAGTGGGTCCCCCTGCTACTGGGGGCCGTGGGGCATAGGGTACCTGGAGTGGTGCTTCCCCAGGGTGGAAAGGGCTGGACGGGGGGGGGCGGGGGAGCTTGATGTCACTTCCACTCACACACTCGTGTACATACTAACATGCTCATATACACACTGACACACTCACATACACAGACCACACACACACTCACTCCCAGACACACTGTCACAGACACACACACTGTCACACATGCACACACGCACACTCATGCACACACATACGCTCACACATGCATTCACATACACAGTCACACACTCTGCATTCACATGCTCACTCACAGACTCTCATGCATGTGCACACACACTCACGCACACACACTCCATTCATATAGTCACTCACACTCACCCCCTCTCATGCTCTCACACATACATACATGCATGCTCACACACACACTATATACTCACATGCTCACTTACACTTTTGCACCCACACATTGACACACAGTCACACACACCCCCTCTCAACAGTCACACACATTCACACATACTTTCACTCACACTCAGGCACACACACAGTCATACACACACACATAGTCATACACACTAGCCACATTTGCACACATACTTTCACTCTTGCACATACACACCCTCTCACAGGTATACACACACACTCTTGCACGCATGCGCACACACACATGCACCCCCCTCCCCCCATGTCCATTGCAGAGACAGGGCCTGGGAACAGGATCCGTCTGCACTGAGGTACCTACAGACAGAGAGTAGGTGGGGGGTGCTGATCCAACCCCCCCAGCTATGCCCTGGACCCCGTGGGTGCTACAGGCCAGATGTGGCACCAGGGAGGGAACATCCTGGCCTGGCTCCTCCCTGGTGGCTCCCCGTGCATTTGGGGGGGGCAGAGTGACGGCCAATATTGACCCACGTGGGGCAGCACCCACGGGGGAGCCAGACGCCTGGGTTCTCTGCAGCTGGGGGAGGCGGGGAAGCTGGGAGCACACCTGCACATGCACACGCATGTGCACACTTACACATGCCTGGCGTGCACCCCAGCTGCAGCGTCTGGGGGCTTTGCCAACTCCCTGTGGCATTCTCTTAGTTGCCTCGGTCCTCCACGGCTGGGGCTGGGGTAGCCAGTGGCCTCTGCACTCAAGTCACTTGGTCTCCCTGATGCTGCCTGTCGCTGGCTTGGTGCCCATCTTGCCATCTCCCCCGGCTTCACAGTCCGGAGTGGCCTCTGGGGACCTCTGAGCATCGCTGCCAGCCTCCAGCCTCGTGCCTGGCACGTTGGTACCACTCAGATCCCAGTGGCCTGGTGGGAACAGAGGGTAATGGGTGGAGAGTCAGGCTGTGGGGGCCCGGGACCTGTCCCGAGCTGCGCTAGGCCTCAGCCTGGCCCCCTCCACCCCAAAGTGGATCAGAGGGAGGATCCTCTCCCCATGGCCATAGATACCTTCTCGCCTCTTCCTCCAGCCGTACAGGAGAACCGCGGCCGTCGGCCCCACGGCTGCCACAACCCCCAGGGCAGCTCCAAATACCACCTCGTTCTCACCAGTGCCTGCATGGGGGTGGGGGGAAGACAAGGGGCAGGTTTGGGGGCTCCAGGCAGACCCAAAATCCCACCCGGGCACCTTATTGATCCATGTGTCGGGGGGTTTAAGCCTCTCCCGAGGTGCTGGGTGCAGCCTGGGCTGGGGATGGGGACTGGGCTGGGCCAATGCTCCTTCTAGCACCCGCCCCGCAGGGTCCTGGCTGGAGGGTCTTGCCCCTGTGCTCAGACTCAGACCGATGCCAGATTTGGGGTCAGGAAAGGATTTTACCTCCCGGTCAGATTTGGTCAACTGGGGGCAGGGGTTGCCTTCCACAGTAGCAGGGGCACAGCCTCCACCTGGGGTCTCTGAAGCGTACATTAACAACCTTGTACTGCAACAGGACATTGGTGGCCGCGGGACCCCTGGTTTTCCTGGGGCAGGTTTGAGGCAGGTAGGGGTGTGATGTCAGGTGTCGTGCCAGGGCTGACGATAGTTTTAGGAAGAGTTTAGATGCTGGATGTGTCTGGGGTGGTTTGGACAGGGCTGGTCAGACTAGATATGACCTCTCAGGGTCTCTTCCAGCCCTGTGCGTCTATGAAATCTATGAAGGGAGGGAGCCTTTTCTTTCCTGACTCTGCCTGAAGTTGCCACCAAAGGGAGATTTTTATTCTTTTTTTGCAAAAAAGTGAAATATGTGTGTGCGCGTGCATAGGTGTGCATATATATGTGTGTGTTTGTATGCATGCATGTATGTGTGTGCATCTGTGTGCCTTAGGTGCATGTATGCATGGGGATGTATGCATGTATGTGTATGGGTGTGTGCATCTGTGTGCATGCTTGTGTGTGTGTGTGTTACGTGTTTGTATGAGTGCATGTGTGTATATGTATATAGATGTGTGTTTGCATGTGTGTGTGTGTGTGTATATATGTATGTGTGCATGTGTGTGCATATGTGTGTAAAGGTGTTTTGTATGTGTATGCATGTGTGCATATATGTGTGTATTGTGTGCATATGTGTGTAGGTGTTTTGTGTGTGTGTGCGCACGCATGTGTATGTATATGTGTATGTGCGCACATGTGTTTGGGTGCACCTGCGAATGTATGTGTGTAAATATGTGCATATGTTTTTCTGTGTGTATGTGTATATGTGCGGATGTGCATACGTGTGTGTGTGTGTGTGTGTGTGTGTGTGTGTGCGCGCGCGTTTGTGTGTGTGGTATCAGGGCTTGTCCAGGGGAACGTGGTCATGATCATGGCCAGTGTGTGGGGTGGGGAGGGTCTCACCTGTGACGGGCAGGGGTAGCTCCACTTGTAAGGCCTCCCCCAGCGCCTGGTGCCGCACGCGGCAGGAGAAGATGCCGCCCATGCTGTCTGCGCTCGGGGCGAAGGCATAGCTTAGTGAGAGGTTGTAGGTGCCATCGGGGCTCTGCTGGGGGGTGGTGCGGCCTGAGCTGTCCAGGAGCTGCCCATCCCGCAGCCAGGCCACATCCACAGCTGCTGGGTAGAAGCCCCTGATGTGGCACTCGAGGGCAGTCTCTGCACTGCCTATGCGCTGGGCCACGGACACCCTCGGAGCAGCTGCAGGGCATGGAGGGGTTGGATCCATGGTGCCGGGGGTCTCCCCCAGTCCCCTCCCTGCCAGGACCCACTGGCGACCCTCACCGAGCACGCGGAGGCTGGTGTTGCCCTGCTGCTTCTCTGCCCCATAACCCACAACACACGTGTACAGCCCCTCGTCCGCCAGCGTCACTCCGGCCAGTACCAGCGAGGCGTCTCCACTCTCCAACACCGTCTCCGCCAGACTGGCCCCAGGCCGGGCTTGGCCCCCACCCGGGTTGTAGCTTGCGATCCTCTGGGCCTCAAGACACCAGGTCACCCACAGGGAGCTCAAGGCCACCGGTCCCCCGACGTCGAACCAGCATTGCAGCCGGGCGCTGGTGCCCAGCAGGGCCTGGGAGACGGGTGCCGTGAGCACCTGCAGCCGGGATCCTGCATGGGGTGAGAGACACCCGGCCAGGGCCCAATGCCCAGTTGCAACCCAGCTTGGTATGACCAGGCTGCTCCAATGCCCCTTCCAGCATGGAACAAGCCCCCAAATCCTGGCTCTTCTGTTTGGGGTCAGCCATGAGGTGTCTTGGCTCCATGCCCCACTCCTCCCCAGCTCCTCTCAAAGTCCAGGCTGGCCTCCACAAACTCAGGGGCCACCCGGGCTGGCAGAGGCTGGCTTGCCAATGCCCAGAGTATGGGATATAGGGGGGTTGGGATACAGGGGAGATCTGAACTTACCGTCCACCCCCAGGAAGAGGAGGGGGAAGAGGAGGAGAGTCGCCAGCCCCATGGACCCACCACCCATCTGTCTGTCTGTTGGCTCTCACCCAGGCAAGAGAAGGGCAAACCTGAGAGTGTTGCTATTTATATGGCCCTGCAGCTGTTACAGCATCGGGGGGGCAGGGAGGAAGAGCCTTGCGCCTAGTAGGCGGACTGTAGTCCAGCCGAACCATCCTTAATCCAGCTCAGATGGGCTCAGCTAGACCAGCGGGGCTCCGTAATGCACCAGATTTCACCTCATTTGTGGCTACATTAGCTCAAAACTCCTGGAGAACAACACTGGAGAGCCCTTCGCTTCTCTTAACGTCCCCTGGGGATGGCTTTTGTCCTGCTCCACCGGACCTGGGTGCTTCTGGTTTGCAAGATCTCTTGGTTGGTTTTGCTGGCCACGAAGAAACAAAGAACCGTGTGAACAAATTGGGTGTTTGTTACAACCGAACCGTGATGTGGGACAAATCTCTCCCCCCTCTCCCCCCCAGATTATACGCTAAGGATGTAAAAACTGTCATTCCCTGGGTCAGGCCCTAGGTCCATCTTCCCCAGCTCCCAAGTCCCAAAACAGCAGTGTGTGGAGGCTGGAAGGGAGGGGTCTGAGATGGGTTGTTTCTCCTTGTTCCTCTCTCCTTGCAGCCTCCAGCATTTAGGGTCTATACACACACACAAATACACACAGATTATAAAGGTAAAATTAGTATGTGTTGCAACACACTAAGAATGAAAAACAATGACAAAAAGTCAATATACACACATACACACACATGCATACATTTATATGTGCGTACACACACACATGAATGCATACATGCATACACACTCACACACGCACACACATACATACATACATGCATACATATATACACGCACACAAACTGTGCAGGTAAAATTAATATTTGTTGCAACACACCAAGAATGTAAAACAATGACAAGAAGTCTACACACACACACACACACACACACACACACACACCTCTGTTAGTGTAGATGTTGGACAACAGAATATATATTAAGTATCGAATTAAAAAAACAAACAAATCCTACATGGTACCAGTGCATGTGCAGGTTTTGTGTACACACACACAGATGCATTTGTCTGAGAAAAAATAGGAGGCATTACTTTCTGACTGACTCTTCAACAACACACGCACACATAGACACATATACAGACATGTATACATGTACACACATACATATATACATGTTTACATGCATATGTACACAAACACATATACACACATATATTTATACACACACATATATACACATACATACACACAAACATACACCCACACTTAACATTCCTGCAAAAAAGAATAAGTCCCCCACCCTTTGTTGGCAAATTCAGGCAGAGTCAGGAGTGAGGAAAGAAAAGTTTCCTCACTTCAACCCTTCAGGGATTTCACAGAGCCGTGGGACTGGAAGGGACCTCTGAAGGTCACGTCTAGTCCAGCCCCTGCCCAAGGCAGGATGAGCCCTGTCCAAACCACCCCAGACAAACCCACTATCCGACCTCTTAGTACAACTACCGCCAGCCCTGACACAACACAGACATTGCACCGGCAGCCCCCGTAGCCTCAAAGGCATCGCTCCATCTTCTGGCTTGCGCACTCCTCTCCAAGGGCCCTGCTACACGTGCACATGAAAGCCTGATAGAAACTGGCTCTAGACCTGTCACCCATTTCCCAGTGCTACCTTTGTAGCTGCTTGGTTCTTTTTGTGGCTGGATGGCCATTTCGATGGTGTAGTAATTACTTTGGACCTGTGGCTAGTCTTAAATTTATTGCGTGATTCACCCATCAACCACGTAGTATATGCAATGTGTAGCAGAGGCCCAAGGCACTGGACCCGTAGGCCAGCTGGGCGCCCCTCATCTCTATGGACCACGTCCGTGCACACGGATTATAACATCTGGGGTTCATTCACCTGCTCCTCTAGTGATGTGCTACATGTCATTGCCAGCTCACAGCACCCTTTGGCTGTCTGCATGGGGCAGGTGGGGGGGATCCATGTGTTTGGGAATGAACATGGAGCTAACATCAGTTCCAGAAGGACACGCAAGCCTGTGGCAGACCTGGACCTCCTTGCACTGACTTCAGGGCGGCTGTTCTGAGATGCCAAAACCCTGAAACCAATTTAGATGGGAAATTGTAGGGTAAGACGTGACCTCTCCAACCGGACTGGGTCAGGTGTGGTCCGAACATGGGCTGCGGGTTCTTATCCTGTCACCTGGATTTGCCCCTACAACTCCCCTCACTCCTTCGGTGGGTGACCTGCTTTATTCATCTCTGCTGCCCACCGTGGTCTCTACCCATGGTGCCCCCTCTTTCTTCCTTCCCCTTCCATTTCTAAGCACCACTGCCTGGAGAGGGATGCCAGCCTCGACCCTTTTCAAGGGCTTAGACCAAGCTGCAGAAACAGAAGGCCCAAAAACCTGTTTCTGAGCGTCCGTAGCCTGAACCTTTGCAAATGTGGCAACCAGCTTGTTCAGCAAACCACAGGAATCCATTCCCAGGTCTAACTAAACACAAAGCCTAAAAGGGGACATAATAAGGAAAGACCATACATTCAGTTACCTAAACACACCAGAGCATAGCTTTACCTTGAACGACTGGCAGTAGCGATTGATGTAACCCAACACATTCAGTGTATATTTGCTTCTATTAGATGTATATTTTGCTTAGTACTTTGAAACTTCACGCTGACAAGAAGCTGAATAGGAGCCAACAATAAGTTGAATAGGAGCCAATAATGTGCCCTTGTTGTCAAGAAGGCGAAGGGCATCCTGGGCTGCATTAGTAGAAGTGTTGCCAGCAGATTGAGGGAAGTGATTATTCCCCTTTATTCGACACTGGGGAGTCCACATCTGGAGTCCTGTGCCCAGTTTTGGGCCCCTCAGTAGAGAAAGGATGTGGACACATTAGAGAATCCAGCAACAAAAAAGGTTTGGGGGCTGGGGCACATGACGGATGAGGAGAGGCTGAGGGAACTGGGCTCATTGAGTCTGGAGGAGAGAAGACTGAGGGGGGGATTTATTAGCAGTCTGAAGTGGGGCTGCAAAGACGACGGAGCTGGGCTGTTCTCAGTGGTGGCAGATAACAGGACAAGGAGCAATGGGCTCAAGTTGCAGCAAGGGAAGTTGAGGTTGGATATTAGGAAAAACTGTCTCAGGAGGAGGGTAGTAATGCACTGGAACAGGTCCCCAGAGAGGTAGTGGAGTCTCCATCCTTGGAGGTTTTGAACACCTGGCTGGACAAAGCTTTGGCTGGGATGACGTAGTTGGGGCTGGTCCTGCTTTGAGCAGGGGGTTGGACTAGATGCGACCTCCCGAGGTCCCTTTCAATCCTCACTTTCTATGGTTCTATGACAACAGGAGATGGAATAATAAATTAATGCTTAATTTATTTGAATAAAATTAACCTCGTCAGAGAAAACCACAAATGAAGATAAGGTAGAAACAGGCTGTGGCTGAATGGTATTTCACAACAGAGAAGGAAATGAGGTAAGAAACCCTCCCTTTCACTTTCCCTGAGGCTATAAATCCCAACAAATTAACACCTTCCAAGTCCACAAGAAATTCTGTTCAGTCCAAGGCCAAATGTTGTAGTGAAACCAAGACATTTAAATAAAACCAATCAGAGAACCTTAATTAGACTATTCAAAGCAGCCACATGCGACTAACCTAGTGAAACAGTGACTTTTGCCACCATTTCGTGACTTATATCCAAGCAACGCATAAGGGATACAAGTGCCCTTATAAATCAAGGGCATATGCTGGGGGAGACAATTTGGAAAGCTCAGCAAATTCAAGACCTGCTGTTAATCCATGTGCTCTCGAGTCTCCCAAGCCGGGATGGGTGGGAATCTACAGTGTGCTATTGTGGGTAGCCAAACCTGTTTCTACCACTTTACTTAGTAGCCTGACCCCGCGGTTAGCTGTACTTTGGGTGGCATTGGCTGCTTTGCACTCGCAGCACTGGATGAAGCCAGCCGTGGCTTATGAAAGCACTTTCGTAAATCTACAAGGTGCAAACCTCCCCCCAGCTCCATCTTGACCTGCTAGCTCAGGCTCAGTCCCTGGCTCTGTAGCTGCAAGCCTCCCAGGGTGCTTGTACACATGACACCAGGGGCAGG
>NW_005842918.1:519736-520853 GCF_000455745.1 Alligator sinensis
GGTCCACATTGTCTTAATCCATCTCCCTCAAATTGACACAATGGGTGTCAATTTATGCTGTCACTCTCTATGGGTGACGTGTCAAAAATGTTCCAAATTGCTCTGTGCGTCACAGTCCTTGATAAGCCTCCACTCCTTATCGCAGCATGCATCCAACCACCAAACTCCTCCGCTGCTTTATAGCCCTGCTGGGTGTTGGTCTCCCCTCCCCGCCTCCCCACAGCTCAGAGCCTTGAGCAGCCAATGGCTGTTACCCCATTGCAGCCTTTTTGCCCTCCTGCCCAGCGGTGGATCTAAGATGTTGAAAAGGGGGGGTGCAGATGATGAGATGCATCATCACAATAGCTCAATGCACGCATTTCATTACATTAAAAAGAAAATAGAGGCTTTACTACTAGACTTGGGGCCTCAGGCTGCATTGTTTAGCTTAAGGAAGTCCAGGTTGGATGAATGGGCTGGAAGATGGAGAGAAAACTGGCTGGATCATCAGGTTCAGAGGGTAATACTCAATGGCTTGATGTCTAGTTGGCAGTCAGTATGAAGTGGAGAGCCCCTGGGCCAACTTTGAAGTGGAGGTCCTGGGGCCAACTTTGTTCAATATCTTCATCAATGTCCTGGAAGATGGCATAGAGTGCATCCTCAGCAGGTTTGCAGATGATACCAAGCTGGGAAGAGTAGCAGATAAGCTAGAGGGCAGGGCTGGGATTCAGAGAGACTTAGAGACGTTGGAGCATTGGACCAAAAAGCTGGGTTGATCTCACCTTCTTGAGCCTCTGGATGGTGCCTCTGACACTTCCTTAGTTTCTGCACCCCAGCGCTGGGGGTTCCGGCCACCCCTCACCCCCTTGGAGCATTTCTACACCCGAGTTTGTGTTTCTAGCTAAAACAGTCCACTGAGCTGGGATATAGGGGCCTACATCACTGGGAGCCATGGAGGGACCACGGACAAGGAGAGAGGTGTTACCACTCAGAGAGTGAAGAGATTAGCAGGAATTGATTATAAGGAACCGTAAAGTAAACAGGCTTTGGCCACGGCTGAGATCCATGGAGGAGCTGGTGGCTGTTCCCCTGTGCCTCCCCCCCCCGGTTCTTCCCCCTGTGGCCGGGGAAGGAACAG
>NW_005842918.1:521407-521611 GCF_000455745.1 Alligator sinensis
GGGCGCCAGGATTGCTGGGTCCCCGATGGCCCCCCGGCGCCCTGCCTCAGTTTCCCCGCCCGGCCCCACGGACAAGGGCCCCTTGAGGGAGCCAATGGGTGCAGAAACGAGGGGGGCGGGGATTCCCGGCAGGCCCCGCCCCTCCCCCCGGGGGGATGTGGGGGCGGGGCAGGGGGGGGCGGGGGGGGCCCCGACACGCGGGGT
>NW_005842918.1:521674-524846 GCF_000455745.1 Alligator sinensis
CCCGCCCCTCCCCCCGGGGAGATGTGGGGGCGGGGCAGCAGGGGGCGGGGATGCCCCCGACACACGGATTAACCCCATGGAGTCCGGAGAAAACCGAGGCGCTCGGGCTGCTAAACCCCCCTGGTAGAGAGCCCAGGCACCCAGGCTCCTAAACCCCCCAGGTAGAGAAAACCCAGACACCCAGGCTCCTAAACCCCCCAGGTAGAGAAAACCCAGACACCCAGGCTCCTAAACCCCCCAGGTAGAGAAAACCCAGACACCCAGGCTCCTAAACCCCCCAGGTAGAGAAAACCCAGACACCCAGGCTCCTAAACCCCCCAGGTAGAGAAAACCCAGACACCCAGGCTCCTAAACCCCCCAGGTAGAGAAAACCCAGACACCCAGGCTCCTAAACCCCCCAGGTAGAGAAAACCCAGACACCCAGGCTCCTAAACCCCCCAGGTAGAGAAAACCCAGACACCCAGGCTCCTAAACCCCCCAGGTAGAGAAAACCCAGACACCCAGGCTCCTAAACCCCCCAGGTAGAGAAAACCCAGACACCCAGGCTCCTAAACCCCCCAGGTAGAGAAAACCCAGACACCCAGGCTCCTAAACCCCCCAGGTAGAGAAAACCCAGACACCCAGGCTCCTAAACCCCCCAGGTAGAGAAAACCCAGACACCCAGGCTCCTAAACCCCCCAGGTAGAGAAAACCCAGACACCCAGGCTCCTAAACCCCCCAGGTAGAGAAAACCCAGACACCCAGGCTCCTAAACCCCCCAGGTAGAGAAAACCCAGACACCCAGGCTCCTAAACCCCCCAGGTAGAGAAAACCCAGACACCCAGGCTCCTAAACCCCCCAGGTAGAGAAAACCCAGACACCCAGGCTCCTAAACCCCCCAGGTAGAGAAAACCCAGACACCCAGGCTCCTAAACCCCCCAGGTAGAGAAAACCCAGACACCCAGGCTCCTAAACCCCCCAGGTAGAGAAAACCCAGACACCCAGGCTCCTAAACCCCCCAGGTAGAGAAAACCCAGACACCCAGGCTCCTAAACCCCCCAGGTAGAGAAAACCCAGACACCCAGGCTCCTAAACCCCCCAGGTAGAGAAAACCCAGACACCCAGGCTCCTAAACCCCCCAGGTAGAGAAAACCCAGACACCCAGGCTCCTAAACCCCCCAGGTAGAGAAAACCCAGACACCCAGGCTCCTAAACCCCCCAGGTAGAGAAAACCCAGACACCCAGGCTCCTAAACCCCCCAGGTAGAGAAAACCCAGACACCCAGGCTCCTAAACCCCCCAGGTAGAGAAAACCCAGACACCCAGGCTCCTAAACCCCCCAGGTAGAGAAAACCCAGACACCCAGGCTCCTAAACCCCCCAGGTAGAGAAAACCCAGACACCCAGGCTCCTAAACCCCCCAGGTAGAGAAAACCCAGACACCCAGGCTCCTAAACCCCCCAGGTAGAGAAAACCCAGACACCCAGGCTCCTAAACCCCCCAGGTAGAGAAAACCCAGACACCCAGGCTCCTAAACCCCCCAGGTAGAGAAAACCCAGACACCCAGGCTCCTAAACCCCCCAGGTAGAGAAAACAGCCGGACCCCCCCAGGCCTGTCTGGACTCCTGCCCAGACCCACAGGCGACCCCAGCCAGCCCCCAGCCCCTATTTCTACGCCAGGCCCAACCCAGACCCCCTCCCAGACTGGGTTAACGATTAATGGGGCATCTGGCAGGGGGCAGGGGTCTGTCCCTGGCCCTTCCTCCACTGCCAGGCCCTGGGGAGTCCCCCCTGGACCCCAGGGGCCCCTATGGGTCGTTCACAGGGCTTCATGATAGGGAGAACCCAGGCATCCATCTGTCCGTCCAACCCCCAAGGCTGCGGGCCTGGTGTGTTAGAGCTGGGGGGGTGGGGGGGCTGTGGGGTCCCAGACGTCCGGGTTCTGAGGTGGGCATCCCTGGGTCTGGGCAGGGCTGGGGGGCCTGGGAGCAACACCCCCTCCCCCCACCCCATCTATCCCAGATTAGCTGGGCCATCCCAGAGCCAGGCAGCCACGAGGGCCTGGCGGGGGCAGAGTCCAGAGCACGGCCCCTACCCCTGCCAGGACGCCTGGGTTCCCTCCCAGCTCTGGGACGGGAGGGGGGCTGCAGGGGAGTCTGGACGCCTGGGTTCCCTCCCGGCTCTGGGACGGGAGGGGGGCTGCAGGGGACCCCCCCCCCATGCCTGGATTCTCTCCCATGCTGGTGACTAGAGCTGGGGGGTGGGCCTGGATCTGACCCATGTGTCTCAGGGGCCCCCAAGGTGCAGTGCTGGACGCTGCCCAGGGTCGTGGCCGCGGTGGCTGGTGGGTTCCTGCTCTTGGCCGGCATTGGTGCCAGCATCTGGGCCATTGGTAAGACCCGCCCCCTTTTCCCCCTCCCCCAGTTGCCCCCCTCCCAGGCTCTTACCCCCCCACTTCTCTCCTGCAGTGACGTGGGTGCTGACAGGTGACAGCGAGGCACTGTACGGAGGTGAGTCCCAGGCTGTGCCCCCCTCCACATGGCCAGGGATTGGGCCCTTTGTATAGTTGGGGAAGGGGATGACCTGGGGGAGAACCCAGGCATCCGAGCTGTTCCCACCCTCTTCCCGGAGCTGTGTCTGGGCCGGGACAGCTCCCGGGGGTGTTGCAGAGCAGCTGGGGGTCCTGGAGACCTGGGTCCTGACTCACGGTTGCCCCCCACCCCCCAGTCCAGGTGAGCCCAACTGACCTGCGGCTCACCGTGTTCGACGAGGCCGAGGGCAAGTGGCGCCTGGTCTGCTCCTCTCCTGCCAACGCACTGGTGGCTGCACTGAGCTGCGAGGAGATGGGCTTTGTCCGGTACCTGGCATGGGGGGCGGGGGGGGCTGCGGTTCAGGAGTGAGGGGCATTGGTGAGGCAGGGGGCTGCTGGTTGGAAGTGAGGGGCACTGGAGAGTTGGAGGGCTGTGGGGGCAGGGGTGGCAAGGAGGCCCTGGGGGTAACCCCCACCGCCCTTCCCCCAGGTCTCTATGGCACTCGGAGCTGGATGTGGAGCGTGCTGGGGCCAACGGGACGTCTGGGTTCTTCTGCGTGGATGAGGCCCGGCTGGCCTTGGCCAGTGGACTGGCTGAGGTTGTCACTGCCTGGTGAGGGGGGGAGCTGGGGGTGCCCTGTGGGGCAGGGGGCTGTGGGTTAGGA
>NW_005842918.1:525300-532442 GCF_000455745.1 Alligator sinensis
TGGGGGAAGCTGGGGGTCTGGGGCCCGTGCTGAGGCTGAGGGTGGGGGGTGTCTCTGCACAGAGTGTGGGCGCCGGAAGCTGCCTGTGGAGCGCATCGTGGGCGGGCAGGACGCGGGGCGTGGGCGCTGGCCCTGGCAGGTCAGCCTGCGGCACGACGGTGCCCACCTTTGTGGCGGGTCCCTGCTGGCCAGCGACTGGGTCCTCACCGCTGCCCACTGCTTCCCCGAGTGAGTGACCACCAACCCCGACCCCCAAAGCTGGGGAGAACCCAGGCATCCAGGTCTGGGGGGCTGTGGGGGGCAGCTGCCTGCTCCTCGCTGATCCTCCCCCTCTTCCCCCCATCCCCCACATCCATCCGTGGCCGGGCAGGAGGCACCGGGTGCTGAGCCGGTGGCGGGTGCTGCTGGGTGCTGTGTCGCAGGCCGCGGGCCAGGGGCAGCAGGTCGGGGTCTTAGGTGTCGTCTACCACGGGGGCTACCAGCCCTTCCTGGACCCCAACAGTGAGGAGAATGCCGATGACATTGCCCTGGTGCGCCTGGCCGTGCCCGTCACCTTCACTGGTCAGTGCCAGGCCTATCACTCCCGACCTGCAGCCCCCTCACCCCTGCTGGTGCGTCTGTCATGCATGTGCTGGTGCACGCGTGTGTGAGGCCTCCTGCCCATTGGCTACCCTCTCCCCACACCCCAGAGTACGTGCAGCCCGTGTGCCTGCCGGTGCGTGGCCAGCACCTTGTGGATGGCAAGATCTGCACCGTGACGGGCTGGGGCAACACGCAGTACTATGGTGAGTGCACACGTGTGTGCGATACCACCAGCCTCACGGCCGTGGGGGCTGTGACCACGGAGGAGGGTGGAAGTAGGTGGTCACACATGAGAGGGACCCTGGGGGCCTCGGTCTGGTGGGGGCAGGACTTCCTGGCGCCTTGGAGAGGGTTCTTCCCTGGGTGGGGGTGGGACTTCCTGGGAGCATCAGATATAGAGAGGGTGGGATGTCCTGGGAGGCGGGACTTCCTGAAGTGCCAGCCCTTCGGGGGAGGCGGGACTTCCTGTGCAGCCCCAGAGTGATAGGAGGCGGGACTTCCTAGCCCGCTGCCCTATATCCCCTGGTGGGGGTGGAGAGGGTGGGTAGGTCCCAGAGCCCTTCCCCGTTCCCCAGGGCAGCAAGCCGACGTGCTGCAGGAGGCGGCCATGCCCATCATCAGCTCCACCGTGTGCAACACGCCCGAGTACTACGGCAACCAGATCCGGCCACGCATGTTCTGCGCTGGCTTTGCTGAGGGCGGCGTTGATGCCTGCCAGGTATTGAGGAGGTCAAGGGTCAGGGGTTAGGGCTGGGCAGGTTGGCATGGAGGCGGGGATGGGATCGTGCTAGGGGCAGGGGCTGACTTGGGACCGGGCTGGGGTGTGAATCGGGGTGGAGAAGGACTGCCTGTAACCTTGACCTTGACCCCCCCCAGGGAGACAGCGGGGGCCCCTTTGTGTGTGAGGATGGGGTGGCGCGTGCCCGCCGCTGGCGCCTGGCCGGCGTGGTGAGCTGGGGCACTGGCTGTGCCCTGCCCCGCAAACCAGGCGTCTACACGCGTGTTGGTGCCTTCCACGCCTGGATCCACAAGGCCATGAAGGTGTGTGTAGGGTTGAGGCCAGGACATGCCCTGCCCCCTCTACCCTGCTGGGGCGGAGGAGCAGGGCTGGCCCCTTCCTCTGCCCCGAGTCCCATGCCCCTTGGCCTGACCCCACGTCTCTACCCTGTCCCTACAGACTCACTCCCAGGTCAGCGGTATCGTGTCCCAGCACTGACCCCTGCCTGCCCCCCCCTCCGTGGACCTTGCTGACCTGGTGACCTCTGACTTCCGGCCCTGCCCCCCCTCATGGCTGCAGGCCAGGAACAGGCCCCAGCCACTGAAGGGGATGCAGCGTCGGCTCTTTAAGCCTCCGCTGGCCAATGGGGGCATCCTTTGGCTGGATCGGCCTATTGCAATGTGGCACCAGCCCTTTAAGGACATGATGACCAATGGGTTTCCTCTGTGGCTTGTCAGACTTCTGTGCCAGGGAAGAGGAGCTGGCCAGGGAATGGTGAAGGCAGTGGCAATGGCTGCAAAGACCCCCCCCTCCCCCCCCCATGGACATCAGCCAATCAAGGTGGATCTGCCACCCATTAACTGCTTCAGTGCTGGGAGGAGGCACCCTGTGGGGGAAGTTATCCCAGCATGCACTGCTCTTGCTGGTGCATGGCATGCTGGGAGGGACAGGGCTCAGGGAAGGATCTGGCTTCAGTTCATAGGGCCAGGAAGTGGGGTGGGGGGAAGGGACAGAGGTGGGCATGCACCCTGGAGATCTGCATGTACCAACACATGCCAAGGACACGCAACAGACACATGTGCACACACACACACACGCACCTTAGACGCACAAAGGGCAGGCACTGCCCACACGGATCAGCCCAGGCACGGCACTTGCCTCCCTGTACCATGTGTAGAGAACACACGTGTATGTGTGCGTGCATGCACTCATACACAGCCAGCCCCACTGCCACATGTGAATGCACGTGAGCAAACACGCATGCATGCACGCACACATGCACATACACACACACCCCCTTCCCTCTCACCATCCCACACACACACACGTGCCTTGCTGGCTATGTCTGGGCCTCCCTGCCTAGAGCCAGCCCCTGGGTCCCTTCCCCTGGCTGGGGCCCTTTATGTACATAGCTGTGGGGCCTGTACGGGCCCCACTTTTGCCGCCAATCACTGTGCTAATAAATGTTTGATTAGACACTTCCGTGTCTGGCCTCTCTGTACCTGGCATCACGCATGCCCCTAGGGGCCTAGGCTGGGGCAGGGGTGGGTTCTGCCCACTATCCCAGGGTTACTAGGAATAATGGCCACAAATTGTTAGAGAAGGGTTAGGCTGGACATCAGGAGACATTACTTTACAGTTAGGGCTGCCAGGCTCTGGAATGGGCTCCCAAGGGAGGTGGTGCTCTCTCCTACCTTGGGGGTCTTCAAGGGGAGGATGGACAGATATTTAGCTGGGGTGTTATGACCCTGGCACCCGTTCCTGCCCAGGGCAGGGGGTCAGACCTGATGATCTGTTTAGGTCCCTTCTGACCCTAAGCACTATGATACTATGATCTGCCAGGCACAGCAGAGGACGTCTGGCTTCCCACTGGCTTCTGGGCATTGGGGCCAGGAAGGAGATTTTTCCCCATCTCATTGCTATAGGAGCCTTTCCTTCTCCCTCAGGGTATCAGCAGCAGCTCAGGCCAGGGTGGTTATGGTGCTGTAGATCTGCCAACCCAGGACAATGAGCTGAGTGGTTTGTTGTTTGTTTTCTGGGAGTGGGGGAGGGGGGGCAGGGTTGTGGTTTTTTTAACTGAGGCTTCTTTTTTTTTTAACTGACATTTGAATTTTTTTACTGATGGCTGAATTCCTGACACACATTTTTACCAACTTATATTTGACATCACATCCATGTAACCCTCCTGCCAGGCCCTGGATACCTCAACCAGGGGTGTCGGACATGGAGCTGTATGGTCCAGCATAGGCCAGGGAGAAGTTAGAGTAGGTCCATACGTGGGTGATAAAGATGTTCAGGGTATCAGAAAGCAAGTCGTCCTGGGGGAGCTGGGCATGTTCAGCTTGAGGTTACAGTGCTGAAGAGCAGACATCATAGCAGTCTGCATATACTTGAAGGGCTGCCATAAGGAAAAGGGAAAGCACCTTTTCTCTTGGCTGCACAGAGGATGTGGACCAATGGCTTGAAGTTGCAGCAGAGGAGGTTGAGTTTGGTCCTAGATGTCCCGGATTTCCTTATGGTTTGGCTAACTATGGGGATTTCCCAGGCTTCTGGATTTTCCTTGTTGCACTCCCCGCCCGCCCCCCCTCCCCCCCATGTGTCATGGGGGTTTTAAGCCTCCCCCAGAGGTGCTGGCTGCAGCCCAGGCTGGGGATAGGAACTGGGCTGTGCCAATGCTCCTGCTGGGACCAACCTCGTAGGGTCCTGGCTAGAGGGTCTTGCCCCTCCGCTCAGGCTCAGACTGATGCTGGACTTGGGGTCAAGAAGGAATTTCCACCCTGGTCAGATTGGTACAGACTGGGGGTGGGGCACGTTGCCTTCCTCTGTAGTGGGGGCACAGCCTTTACCTGGAGTCTCTGGACCATCTGTTAACAACCTTCTACAGAAGCAGAAGTTTGGTTGCTGCGGTCCCCCTGCTTTCCCTGGGGTAGGTTCGGGTGTGATGTCTGGTGTTGTGTCAGGGCTGATGGTAGTTTTACAAAGATTGTAGATGCTGGCTTTGTCTGGGGTGGTTTGGACAGGGCTGATCCTGCCTCAGGCAGGGTATTGGACTAGATGTGACCTCTGGAGGTCCCTTCCAGGCTCATTTCTCTATGGCTTTATGATCCTGGTACAGTTCCCAGACCCACATGAATGAAACCCCTTCCCCAAACTATGTTTAAAAAGCTTGGTTGTCAGTAAAAAATATGTACTATCAGTTAAAAAAAAAAAAAAATCAACAAAAACCCAACCCCCCTGCCCCCTCAAAACCCCCCTATTCTAGGGCTGGCTGTCCCTTATCAATGGTTTGATCCCCCCCCCCCATCCCCAGCAAAGGGCCCCCCCAACTCACTGCATACCTTGGTACCTTCAGTTGCACCCTGCATGATGCTGCTCTCATCCCCCCAGCCTTGCCCCTCTGAACCCTGCTTCCCCCACCGGCCCCGAACCTGCCTCTCCTTCCTCTTGGCCTCACTGCCCTGCTCCCCGTACCTAGAGTTTCCTCTGTCTGGCTCCAGCGCCTTTCCCGGAGGCACTGGGCTTGGCTCCAGGATGCTTACCTTCCCAGCACGTGGCTTGGGTTATTTCACGGTCAGAGCCTTTTGTGTTCGTGGGAGTGACAGACATGGAGTCGGCTGCCCTGAAGGGCTGGGCCTCCAACCCAGTGGCCCCTGCTGGTGTTGGCCTGATGCTTCTCTGGGGCCAGGGGGTCCTGTGATTGCAGCAGGGTGGGGGGGAGTGCAGCCCCCACCCAGGCATCATGCCAGGCTCAGCTGTCCCAGCCCCAGCCCCCCAGCTGCTGGTCGTGCTCTATGCAAAGGCATCTCCAGCCCCTCCTTGCACTCCCACCTGCTTCCCAATGCAACCCAGTTCCCCCACCAGCTATGGCCAATCCACTCCCTCCCTAGGGGCTGGCGTGTTTCTAGCTGGGGCGGGGGGGGGGGTCGGGTCTCCTTCCTTAACTGGACATCTGGGTCCAGTCTTGGCCTCCATGCAGCTGCCATCCAGAGACACAGCACTGGACATGGAAGAGAGAAGTGTGAAGTGGGAGATGAATGTGGCATGCTAGAGACTGAGAGAACCCAGGGGTCCGGGTCCCAGTCCTCCTTGCTCTAACCCAAGGGTAGGCAATGTTTTTTTGGCTGGAGTGCTGAAAAAAACACAATGTCTACCTTGGAAGGTGCCAGAGTGCTGACATGCCGGAGCCTGGAGCAGCTGTTTGCAGCCTCCCGGCTGCAGCCAGCCCTTGGAGTCTGGTCTGCTTGCAGCAGGGCTTGCAGCCTCCCTGAATCCTGCTGGGAGCAGCTTGGGCTCTGGGGCTGGCAGCAGCTGCTTAGAGCCTGGACTGGCAGTGGTGTGCCGAGCAAAATGGCCTTGCATGCCATGCTCGGCACACATGCCGGGGGTTGCTGACCCCTGCTCTAACCCTTCAGCCTGAACCCCACTTCTAGAGCTGGAGGGAACCCAGGCAGCCAGGCTCTCAGCTTCCTCTTTAAGTTCCAGCCTCAACTCCTCTCCCAGAGCAGGGATCGAACCCAGGTGTCTGGGCATCCAGGGTGAACCTTCTGAGGATGACCTGGGGTAGATTTGGATGTCGGGGGGGGGGCGGGGGGGGGGGGGTCTGGGAATATCCCCCCTGCCCCAGCCCCAATCTCCATTGATCCTAAGTGCTCGAAGCTCCTTCTCATGGCTGGGACAGGATGGATGAGTAGATATGGTTAAGGGAAGTGCTCAGTCCTGCCACAGGCTCCAGCCCTGAGACAAGCAGGACCTGGATGGGATTGAGGTCTCGGCCCTGAGATGTGGCCAGGCAGCAGGGGCTTGCCCCCTGCCCCCATTGGGCGGGGGGGAGTAAGGCTATAGGTCCTCATCCAATACCCACCAAGTGTCCCAGCAGCTCCCCCTAACACTGGCCGGTCCTCAGCTTCTGCTGCCATGAACTGTGAACTGGCAGTCATGCCCCACCCCAGAAGTGGCTGCATTTCAGCTGGGGAGCGACCAACCCTGCCTGCCCCCATGAAGCTGGAAACAAAGCAGAGGTGGCTCCATTGGATCTCACGTCCAAGCCCAGACCAGGAGAATGCAGTGAAGACCAGCTGTTCACCCCCTGGTTAGGCCCAACTAGGCCACAGGTCATCCCTGTGTTTCCTCTCACTTGTCCGTGCACGTCTCTGGGCGGAGCACCAGTGGGCAGCAACCACTGGCTCCCTGGATGCCTTTGAGAACCCGGGGCTAGGTGCGGCCCGGGGGGCTCTGCTCGGTGTCCCCCTCAGGCACATTTATTTTCACGTTTTAACCCTTTGACCCACATGACACTTCTATCCTGTTTTGGCCTGTTTTGGCATTTTTTGTCCCAAGAACTCTGTTGTCTCTCACCCACTGGCCGCACAGTAGGGGCTATTAGTTAGCCAGGTGGGCCTTAGAGCCCACGATACCTGAAAGATGCAAATAGACAGGTCATCCCTGTGTTGGGTCCCTGCAGCGCCCGGCCCTGCCCCAACGCTGCCCCTGACAGGAGGGCAAGGGGGAAATCACAGCAAAATGAATTTGCTTGGGCAGACCAGGATCCAGGGTTCCCTCTGTCCTGGGACAGGATGGTTGCCTGCACAGAAGGGTCTGGCAGTGGGGAGACAGGCCTAGGAGCTAAAATGAGGTCCTAGGAGCTCAGGACTGGAAGGGAGCTTGTGAGGGCCGTGGAATGAGCCGACAGTGCACTCTGGTGGCAATAAAAGCCAACAGCCTCCTTGGTCGTAGGAACAAGTCTGGGGCAGGGATTCTCCCCTCTAGTCAGCACTGGGGAGGCTGCCCCTGGAGTCCGGTGTCCAGGTCCGGGCCCTGCACTTCAAGAGGGTCGTAGACAGAT
>NW_005842918.1:532473-534799 GCF_000455745.1 Alligator sinensis
AAAGAGTCCAGCACAGGGCAAAAGAAATGATCAAGGGCCAGGGAGACAGGGATGATCAGGAGAGGCCAGAAGAGCTGGAGCAACTGAGAGTGTAGAAGAGAAGCCTGAGCAGGGATTTGATCACAGGCTTCTTGAAGGATGGTAACAGAGAGGATGGGGATGGACTTTCTTCTCTGCAGGGGGCAGGACTAGGAGCAATGGCCTCAAGCTTGCAGCTGGGGAAACTGAGGCTGGAGATGAGGGGGAGCTTCCTGACTGAGCGGGGGCTCAGGGGGGTGGGTTGGCTACAGGCTTGATCACCTTGGCCTGAAGGCCTCTACAGCCTCCTCATGGGGTCTGTGCTGAAGGCCTGGGGGGTACAGCTCATGGGTGGCCTACTACTGTCACATCAAGAGCCTGGATGCCACTGGAATGGCTTGAAATCTCGCAGCAGGCAGAGGAAACGCTACAAGGACATGCTGAAGGCAGACCTCCAGACCAAGGATGCTGACCTCCCCTCCAAGGCACTTCAATCCCTTTGACGCCCGCGCCCATTGGCCATCTCAGCCCCTTGGAAATTCAACCTGGGCCAGGTCCCTTTCAAAACTCCTTTTACGGCCACTTCCAACACAAGACAAACTGGTCCTTCCCCACCCCCGAATCACAAGGGCTGTTCAAACAACATGAGGTTTATTTTCTTTAAAAAAAATATGGTCTAGGGGACGTGGGGATCAGTTCCTGACTTTGGGACACCTGATCTGTCAGGAAAGATGTCCATTGGGTGCCCTGTTCAGCATGACACGGCATCGGGGAAGAGGTGATAGGATGGATGGTCAATAGCCTTTGGGAGTCACTGCCACAGGAGAATCACGGAGCTGAATGGTTTGGGGACCAGCCAAGACCTGACACTTGCAACGGGAGAGTCCAATGTGCTGAATTTGCCCCCTCAAGAGGCTGCCCCACACTTCCATAGGAGAGGTAGGTTATGTCGTGGGCTGTCTCTCCTTTGCCATGGCAGAAGCGCTTGCAGCCTGGGCCCATCGGCTGCCAATGAAGCTGCGACTTCTGCTAAATACCTTGTCCCAAGGGCACGAAGAAGGACAGGACTGCTCTATACAGCCCCCATCTCAAAGCCAGCAGAGGCACTCTGGTCCACACTGCCCAGAGGTTCCTGCTAACAGTCCGCTGAGAGGACAAGAGAAGCCGTGAGGGACACTGGGAGAGTTACAGGCACAAACATTTCAGGGGGAGCGATGATTTGTTGGGGGGTGGGGGGGAGATGGGGTTCAGCAAATGCTTCTCTGGTCATAAATACCATGAATGCTGCAGCCCAAGACCCTCCAGTACTGGGACCCCAAGAATGATTGGAGGAACAAGCCCACCAGCCCATGCCATGGCAGTGAACCGGAGTGACAGTCCCAGGGTGCCTGTCAGGCCTGCCTGTGGCCTCGTGCCGGGAAGGCACTGCTGGTCCATGCAGGAGAACTGGACAGTCTCAGTGCAGCAGGGTCCGGGGTCAATGTCAGAAAGAGGGGGAGGTCATGGTGCCCGTGCTGACCCCTGCCCCAGCCTCTCCTGTCCACTATGGCTCTGCCTGGGCAGGGCCAGATTCTGAGGCGGATTCTGACGTCATTCCTGAGGGGCAGCAAGGAACACAGCCAGCTAACTCCCTCTGGCAAAAGGGAACATCCTCTCTGCTCCCCATCAAATACCAGGGTCAGGCCTCTGGACCCAGCGACTCTTTCGGTGCCTCATGAGGGCCGGACACATCTCTCTACCCTTGGCAAGCCGTCTGCCTGAGGGCAGGAGGTGTGGAGGCTGAAGGGGCGTCCACCATGGGGGCCAAGTCAAGCCAGCGCCTGCACATGGATGCGGCGGTGCCGGGCCAGGTTGGAGCTGTTGACAAAGCTCTTCCCGCAGGCACCGCAGACATATGGGCGCTCGCCCGAGTGGATGCGCCGGTGCTGGGCCAGGTCTGGCCGGCGCACAAAGCTCTTCCCGCAGTCGGGACAGCCGTGGGGTTTCTCCCCCGAATGGAACTTACGGTGGACGGCCAGGCCGGACGACTGCGTGAAGCTCTTGCCGCAGTCCCCGCAGCGGTGCGGCCTCTCACCCGAGTGAATGCGGCGGTGAGCAGCCAGGCCGTCAGGGCGAGCGAAGCTCTTCCCGCAGTCCTGGCACCGGTGCAGCTTCTCCCCCGAGTGGATGCGCTGGTGCCGGGTCAGCTTCCAGCGGCACAGGAAACTCTTGCCACAGTCCCCGCAGCGCTGCGGCTTCTCCCCCGAGTGGATGCGGCGGTGCCGGGCCAGGTCCGAGCGGCTGGAGAAGCGCTGCTCGCACTCAGGGC
>NW_005842918.1:534854-537432 GCF_000455745.1 Alligator sinensis
CCAGGCCCGCGGGCGTGGAGAAGCGCTTCTCGCACTCAGGGCAGCCATGGGGCTTCTCCCCCGAGTGCACACGGCGGTGGGCAGCCAGGTAGTACGGATGGGCGAAGCGCTTCTCGCACTCGGGGCAGCCATGAGGCTTCTCCCCTGCGTGCAGACGCTCGTGTGCGGCCAGGCGCGATGGGCAGCTGAAATGCTTCCCGCACTGAAGGCAGGGGTGAGCTCTCTCCCGGCATGCGGTACCAAGCTCTGGCTTCCCTCGGATGCCAGCCCCGCCAGCTTGGCTTGGATCCAGCCTCTCGCCTGGGTGAAGTTGCCACTGGTGGATCTTCAGGTCTCTCAGCTCCACAAGACTTTCCTGGCTCTTGGCCCTGGCTTCTCCATCGCACCCATCTCTGCTCCCGGCCACAATGTCCCTCTGCAGTTGGGGTTGGCCCTGCCTCTTGGGCTCAGGTTGGGAGCTTCTATCCAGCAGCCTCCATGAGAACGGCCGTGGCAGCTCCTGGGTTACAGGCCCTTCCTCAGCTCTGCTCAGGATCCCTGGGACAGAAAGAGCATCCACAGGTTAGCCCCAGCATTGTTAGCAATGGGAAAGCTCTGATCACTCCTCTCTGCATGCAGAGGAGAGAGAAAGCAGAAGGGAGACCTCATCTGGTCTCCCTCTGCGCAAAGCACCTCCTGCAGCCAGTCTTGCGTGGCTTCAACAGGGGCAAGCCCCTGGGCTTGGAGACCCTAGCTCTTCTCAGTGCCAGCCTCTGAGAGCTCCTCCTTTTCAGTCAACTCCTGGAAAAGATGGGGAGTGCCGACATCCCCTACAGTGTAGCAGACGTGGCTCCGAAACAACCGTCTTTCTCATGCCCCTCCAGTTCCCTCTACACTGGTCTGATCTGGGACTTCTCACCCAATAACACACATCAGAATTGCCACGGACTGGGTCAGAGTAGGTCCTAGGTTCATTGTGTCCAGTCTCCTGCATCCCACTGTGACAGAGCTCCTTTGCTAATCCCCCAGTAATCGACTTCTTTTCTTCAGCTAATTGTTTTGTCTGCTGCCCCTAGGAATTTCTCCTTTCTGACTGTTCCTTGCTTTTCTTTGCTATGTTGGCTTTTATTCTTCAGCCCTAAAGAAAAACATCTTGCATTCAAAAGCTTGTCTAATTATACAGGCGGGCCAATAAAAGAGTTGGTCCTTAAGAAATCTTGGCCTCTCGTGTAATTCCTGGACCCTCACAGCTATGACATCACTCTAATGCTACCAAATTCCACCTTTTAATCCTGCTTTCAGGTAGAACGAGATTTAATAAACTTCACCTTGTTTGGGCATCAGTGAAGTGTAAGCAGGAGTGTAAAGGGAGAGTTTTGAGCTGATAGGTATAGAGATATTATCATAAAGCTTGTTTATGTATTAGATTAAGTCATGCGAATGGACACTGATTGGAGCAGACCCCAGATCCTGTCTTGCCCGTCTCCTGTGTCACACACTGCAGAGAGCGGAGACTGGAAAGGAGAGTGAGCTGGGTTGGGGCTGAGATTTTCCCCCTGTTCCTCTCTCCCTTGAAGCCTCCAGCATTGAAGGTCCAAGAGATTCTGATTCAGAGGCTGAGCCCTTCATTCCCAGGCTCAATAGTGACCAATGCCCCTTTTCCTCCAAGAACGGGTCCAATCCTTTGGTGGATCCGGCTACACTCTCAGCTTCCACCACAGCTGGTGGCCACAAATCCGAGCCTTTCCTACCTCGCGGGTGACAAAGACATGCCTGGTGTTCGTTATCAACCAACGACCTCCTAGTTCCATGTCGTGACCCCTCATTCTTGTCTGGTGACTTTCTCAATAATAAATCCCCAGTGACTTTCTCTTCACCCTTCAGTATTTTGGAAACCCTTCTCCTGCCCCCCCTCCAGTGTCTGTCTTCTAACCTGACCAGGCCTGGCCTCATTAGTCTCTCCCACCAGGGAAGCCCCTCCATAGCTCTTATCATCCTTGCTTCCCTTCTCTGAACCTTCTCTAGCTCTTCTCTGTCCTGTTGGAGGTGCAGGGACCAGAGCTGGGTGTAGTCTTCAAAGTGTGGATGCACCGTGGATGTACAAAGGAGTATCATGAGACTTTCTGCTCAAGGGCCTAAGGAAAGTTTCCTTGGGGGGCACTGGGAGAAGAGAACGAGCTTATCAGTGGGAGCCTCAACCCTCAAGGAAACCTGGCAACAGAGAGTCTCCTGCTGATGGATAGCACCTCCTGGTACCAGAATGGGCACAGCCCCACAGCTCTTACCTGCTTCAAGGGAAGGACCTTGCATGGGGAACCAGCCTGAGGAGCTTTCATCTGCTGATGAGTCCCAGGTCTCACGTGCATCGGGGGAATCTGCAGTAGGACAAAGGCTGGGGTTTGCTGGGTTTTGCCGGTTGCCCCTGTCCCCCCTTTCTGCTACAAGCATCAGAGGCATTGGGTGTTGGCTGCAGCCCAGGCTGGGGATGGGGACTGGGCTGTGCCAATGCTCCTGCTAGGACCAAACTTGGAGGGTCATAACTATAGGGTCTGGCCCCTCTGCTCAGGGCCAGATCAATGCCAGGTTTTTGGGTCAGCAG
>NW_005842918.1:537454-545717 GCF_000455745.1 Alligator sinensis
GCACGGGTTGGGCGGGTGGCGGGGGGGGGGGGGCAGCGCATTTGCCTTTCTCTGTAGCAGGGGCATGGCCTCAACATGGGACCTCTTGAGCATCTATTAACAACCTTTTATAGGACACTGGTGGCTGGGGTCTCTCCACTTTCCCAGTGGCAGTTTCAGGTGCTATGTCTGGTCTTATGTTAGGGTCAACGGTAGTTTTACGAAGTTTAGACGCTGGGTGTGTCTGGGATGATTTGGACAGGGCTGATCCTGTCTCAGGCAGGGGACCAAATTAGACATGACCTCTGGAGGTCCATCCAGCCCCACTTCTTTAGGACTCTATGAATCTCTCTACAACTCTATGGTTAACTTATGGGAACTGGGTAGAAGTCACTGGGAAAAGCTGTTACCAGGACACCTGAGCCAGCCCAAGCCTGGCAGCAGGTGGCTCGCAGGCACCTTGAGAAAGGGGTGGCCTGGTTTGGTCTTGATCACTGATACATGCCCTGGTTGCATTAAGGGAGTCCAAACAAGATTAAGGACCTTCCTGCCAGGTACTGTGACAACATAAGAGGTCTGTGGGAACCATCCCACCCCTGACGGGCAGTGACAAGGATTTGGCCCTCTCATGCTATGGGCTGAACAGCCATAAGGGCACCAGCCGCCACGCTTTGCACGGTACCTGACTCCTGGAGTGATGCAGGCTCCTCTCTGAAGGCACGAGGCAACCTCCCCCGGGGCCCTGGGCTTTCATCCCATCCAGCCTCGTCCTGGGGTGTGTGCATGAGGGGACACTCCAGACAGGAGTCCAGAGGTTCCCACAATGTCCCAGCAGGCACCATCTTGTCCGAGGTCATGTCCTCGACTTTCACACGCACTGTGACCTGGCGGGGGGAGCGAAACATGTTGCCAGGCAGCCCTGAATAGGGAGACGGGGATGACAGCATTGACGACAGGGTGCAACGCTCTCACCTGCAGCTTCTCATCCTCCTCCTGCCCCAGCTGAAACCCCTCAGCCAGGGCCACAGCCTCGGCACAGGTCTCCACGCCGCGCCCCCACTGCCAGCTCTGCATCTCCTGGGGCAGGATGGCCAGGAACTGCTCCAGCACCACCAGCTCCAGGATCTGCTCCTTGCTGCGGCACTGGGGCTGCAGCCAACCTCGGCAGAGCTCCCGCAGGCGGCTGCACACCTCCCGCGGCCCCTCGGCCTCCTGGTAGCAGAAGCCCCGGAAGTGCTGGCGCCGCGTCTCCACAGCTGAAGGCTCATCCCTGGGTGCCAGCTCCAGCACCCGTGGGGAGGAGAGGGTTGGTGCAGCACCGGCAGGGGATGGCGGGGCTTGAAGCACCTTCCAGCGCTGGACCGGTTCCTCCTGCAGCTCCTGCTTGACCTGCCGTGGAGCTGCCCACGTCAGGGACCCACCGCTGGTCCCAGCCTGGACAATGCGAGGGGCTTTCCCGGTGCCCTTTGCTCCCACCCTGGGCTCTGCTTCCTGCTCCTCCACTTTCACACGGGGCTGTCCTGATGTTGGCAAGGGGAAGCCCGGGGCTGGCGCGGGACCCATATCAGCAGCCATTTCTCCTTGGGGAGGCCTCACCCAGCTCAGGGCCTCCTCTCTTGCTCTCTTGTGGGACTTACTGGAGGCGTCTCCGTCCCCTGGGCCACCTGTGGGAAAAGAAACAGAGCCATTATCATGTGATGGCAGAGCGAGGACGGAAAGAGCTCCATAAACCCCTGAGGCACCCTAAAATTAACTCCACAGGCAAGCTGCGTGATCATCTCCCCTGCACTGATGCAGGGCCTGGTGAAAGGGCTGGATCCCACAACACCCCTCTGTGCAAGGCCAGGACCACTACCACCTCATAAGCCCCTCTAGAAAAGCTAGAGAAGGTCCCAAGAAGGGCAGCAAGGACAATGAGAGCTATGGAGGAGAGACCCACAAGGCCAGGCCTGATCAGGTTAGAAGGGAGATCGTTGGAGAGGGGGCAGAAGGGTTTCCAAAATACTGAAAGGTGAAGAGAAAAATCACTGGGGATTTATTACCTGTCGCTCACCAGATAAAAACAGGGGGTCACCGCACAAGACTAGGAGGTCATTGATTGATAGCGAACACCAGGCAGGTCTTTTCTACCCAGAGTGGGAGGAAAGGGTGGGACTTGTGGCCACCAGATGTGCTGGAAGCTGAGAGTTTAGCCAGATCCACCAAGGGCTTGGACCTATTTTTGGAGGAAAAGGGCATCGGTCGCTACTGAGCACAGGAGTGAGGAGCACCTCAATCCTGAGCCTTCAATGCTGGCAGCTGCAAGGGAGAGAGGAACAGGAGGAGAAACCCAGCTCAGACCCAACACACTCTTTTCCAGCCTTTACTTGACACAGGAGACTGGGCAAGACAGATTTAGGGCCTGATCAGTCAATGGCACATTTTTATGGTCCCCACCCCAGTCACCCCAGCCAGGTCCCACAGCCCATCTCTTCCATACCCCAGAGCCCCTCTCCCCTTACAACTTTATAAATGACCCTCCCCGCAATTGTCCCATGTGGGCTCACAAACCCACAGCCCACTGCCCCCACCCCCCCACTTCCCCCCGCATAAAGACACAGGCCATGCAGCATAATACCCACCCCCCACCCGGGGGTGACTGGAGTGTTTTATTTAAGTGGATTTAGATTGGATTTCTGGAAAAAACTTTTCCACTGTTAGAGCTGGGAGGCAGTGGAAAACGCCCAGGGGAGTTGGGGACTTTCCATCACTGGAGGGGTTCAACGAGAGGCTGAATAGAGCCTGGGTAGAGGTGATCTAGGCACAACAATGCCTGTGCTCTGCTATGGGGATGTCCCAGGCTTCTGGGCTTTGCTGTTTGCCCCCCACCCCCACGCTTTCTGCCACATCAGGAAGTTTTTAAGCCTCCCCCCGAGGTGTTGGGTGCTGGCTGCAGCCCAGGCTGGGGATGGGGACTGGGATGTGCCAATGTTCCTGCTGGTACCAACACCAGAAGGTCATGGCTAGAGGGTCTTGCCCCTCTGCTCATGCTCAGACCGATGCCAGATTTGGGGTCAGGAAGGAATTTTACCCTGGTGAGATTGGTACCAACTGGGGAGGTGGGGGTTGCCTTCCTCTGTAGTGGGGGCACGGTCTCTACCTGGGATCTCTGGAGCTTTTATTAACAACCTTTCACAGCAGTAGGATGTTGGTGGCCATGGTCCCCCAGCTTTCCCTGCGGCAGTTTTGGTTGTGATGGCTGATGTTGTGTCAGGGCTGATGTTAGTTTTACAAAAAGTTTAGTTGCTGGATGCATCTGGGATGGTTTGGACAGAGCTGATCCTGCCTGGGGCAGGGGTTGGACTGGATGTGACCTCTGGAGGTCCCTTCAGCCCCACTTCTCTAGGACTCTCTGCCTCTATGACTTCTGACTCCCCTCCACCCCTACATCACTATGACCCTATGGAGTCATCTTTATGACCCCTAGAGGTCCCTTCTAGCCCAACATCTCCATGACACTATAACTATGACCTCTAGAGGTGCCTTCCATCACAACATCTCTACAACCTTAAAATAATGTCTCTATGACTTCTGGGGGTCCCTTCCACACTCTACAACCTTATAGTGAAGACTCTATGACCCCTAGAGGTCTTTTCTGGCCCAACATCTCTACAACCCTATAATGATGACTATGACCTCTAGAGGTACCTTTCACCCAGACATCTCTGTGACCCTATAATGACAACTCAATGACCTCTGGAGATCCCTTCCACCCCAACATCTCTATGACCCTATGATGACTCAATGACTTCTAGAGGTGCCTTCCACCCAGATATGGCTATGACCTTATAATGATGACTATGACCTGTACAGGTCCCTTGCAGCCGCACTTCGATATGATTCCCATCCCACTACCCTTCCCCTTTGTAAAGATCAGGGTGGAAAGGATCTGCCTCACTTTCTGCCTGAGATCCAGGATGGATGAGAGCCACTCTCACAGGCTCCCAGCCTTCGTTTCAGGCAATCAAGAGCCCAGAGGCATTAGTATCCTCAGCCTGCCATCAAGCTGGCAAGTGGACTATCCATCTTCATGGAGCTCTTTCAGTGCTCCCCTAAAGAGGGAGGAGCATCTCTGAGCCTGCAATTCTTCTCCCTGAACTTACTCCACTCCACTGGCAATGAGGAGACATCCTGCTGCTTCCTTCCTTTGCTTTCCCAAACCCTCACATCAGGCTTTCCACTCCCAAATGGCTCATATGAGTGCCTGATCCTAGTCCTCAATGGCTTTAAAAAGCCCCTGTATTCAGGCAACTTTCCTGCAGTCCTTGGTCATGCTTTTTGTGGTCATAAACAAGTCCCATTCCTCATCTGCCTTCTCCCCTGGGTTTGGATCCAGGCTCTGAAAGACAGCTCGATCCCAGTCCAGCCTGATTCCCCAAGGGCTTGGACCCATTCTTGGAGAAAAGGGTGCTATCGAGCCTGGGAGCAAGGGGTATGGCCTCTCAATGCTGGAGGCTGCCAGGGAGAGAGGAGCAGGGGGAGAAACCCAGCTCAGACCCAGCCACTCTCCCTTACAGCCTCCACTCTCTGCTACTGTGTGACATGGGAGACTGGGCGAGACAGACCTACAGACCCAGGATATGTGCTACTGAATACGTGGGACAAATAAAAGGCAAAATAGGTCAACAGTGAAGGTCACAGGTTCAAAACAAAGGCACTGGGCGGGGGAGTGCACCAGACATACCCCTTGAACCAGTCCAAGCAGCTACTGCATGCTGCCCAGTGATGCTCTGCGTGGAGACGAGATCGAACCAGGGAACGGAAAGTGGCTCTGGGGTCCCCAGGGTCCCCTGGCCACAGCCTCCTTCCTGGTGAGTATCTCAAGCAGGCCCAGAAGAATGTAGGCCAAGAGGTCCTGGGATTTAGTTAGGCCATGGATGGGGAATGCATAAACAAAAAGGTGGGGGGAGAAGAGCAGCCATCAAGAGGTTCTGGAGGAGGGGGTGAAGGGGCTGCAGCCTGGCACCCTCCAGATATGCGTGTGCTGGGATCTCCTTGGAGGCTTTGAAGCCTTGGCTAGACAAATACTTGGCTGGGATGACGTGTAGCCTTGCTGCTTTGCTTGGAGCAGGGGATTGTACTAGATGCAACTCCTGATATCCCTTCCAACATGAATTTTCTATGAGTCTATGAAAAAGGGCTTCCTCAGCAGGACACAGGGTTATCACCTTTCAGCTCCTCCTGTCCCAATAAGCCATGCTCGATGGGACTCTCCTCACCCGGGGCACCGTTCGGTGACACCCGGGATGACTCTGGGGGTGGTTTTATCCTATCGTAGACAATGAGGGCTGGAAGGGACCTCAGGAGGTCACATCCAGTCCAACTCCTGCTCCGAGCAGGACCAGCCTCAACTACATCATCCCAGCCAAGGCTTTGTCGAGCCAACCCTTGAAAACCTCCATGGTCTCAGGTTTCTCACTGTTTCTCTTCACAGGGAAGTTAGTGTAAAGGGGATGGTGTAGCTGTGTTGGCCCAGAAATCATGGGATCACAGAGAGTCCTACAGAATTGGGGCTGGAAGGACCTCCAGAGTTTCAGAGTCATCATTATAGGGTTGTAATGATGTCAGGGTGGAAGGGAATCTCCAGAGTTCATCGAGTCATCATCTCTACAACCCTATAATGAAGACTCTATGACCTCTGGAGATCCCCTCCACCTCAACATCTGTACGACCCTATTATGTCGGGGTGGAGGGGATCTGCAGAAGTCATGGAGGCAGAGAATCCTAGAGAAGTGGGGTGGAAGGGACCTCCAGAGGTCACATCTAGTCAACCCCCTGCCTGAGGCAGGATCAATATCGTGCATCAGCAGATGCATGACGAACAGATCCAAGGAGGTGATACTTCCCCTCTATCGGGCGCTGGTCAGACCGCAGTTGGAGTACTGCGTGCAGTTTTGGGCGCCGCACTTCAAGAGGGATGCGGATAACCTGGAGAGGGTCCAGAGAAGGGCCACTCGTATGGTTAAGGGCCTGCAGACCAAGCCCTATGAGGAGAGACTAGAGAACCTGGACCTTTTCAGCCTCCGCAAGAGAAGGTTGAGAGGCGACCTTGTGGCTGGCTATAAGTTCATCACGGGGGCACAGAAGGGAATTGGTGAGTATTTATTCACCAAGGCGCCCCCGGGGGTTACAAGAAATAATGTCCACAAGCTAGCAGAGAGCAGATTTAGACTGGACATTAGGAAGAACTTCTTCCCAGTTCGAGTGGCCAAGGTGTGGAACGGGCTCCCAAGGGAGGTGGTGCTCTCCCCTACCCTGGGGGTCTTCAAGAGGAGGTTGGATAAGCATCTAGCTGGGGTCATCTAGACCCAGCCCTCTTTCCTGCCTAGGCAGGGGGTTGGACTCGATGATCTGTTGAGGTCCCTTGCGACCCTAACATCTATGAATCTATGAAGCCCTGTCCAAACCACCCCAGACACAGCCAGCATCTAAACTCTTCCTAAAACTACCCTCAGCCCTGACACACCAGGCATTGCACCCAACCCTGCTGCAAGGAAAGCAGGGGGCCGCCAATGTCCTGCTGCTGTGAAAGATTGTTAATAAATGCTCCAGAGACCCCAGGCAGAGCCCGTGCCCGTGCCCCTGCTATAGACCCCCGCCTCCCCCAGTTTGTACCAATCTGACCAGGGGGGTGGAAATCCCATCCTGACCTCAAAAGTAGCATCAGTCTGAGCCTGAATATAGGGGCAAGACCCTCTAGTCAGGAGCCTCTGGGGTTGGTCCCAGCAGGATCATTGGCACAGCCCAGTCTCCATCCTCATCCCCTCTGGAGGAGGTTTAAACCCCCCCTGACACATGGAGCAGAAAGGTAGGGAAGGGGGGCAACCAGCAAAGCCCAGAGGCCTGGGACATCCCCATAGCAGAACACAGGCATCGCAACCCCTACATCATCCCCCACCAGTGTCTATCCAACATCTCCTCGAGCCCCTCCAGTGATGGAGCGTCCCCAGCTCCCCCGGGTCTCTCTCCCAACGCTTCTTGGCTTGAAGAGGGCAAACGTTTCCCCTGAGATCCAACCTCAACCTCCTTCACTGCCACTTGGTCCACGTGCAAAACCAAGGATGTGAGAAGCGTGGACTATTTAAGGTGGTCTCTACTGGATCACCGGGGCTGCTGGGAGGTGGAGCTAGAGCTGCTTGGTCTAAGTCTATCCCAAAGACAGAATGGGTCCAAAACAAGAGATATTAGGAAAAACCTCTCTCATTAGGAGGGGTGAGAGACACTGCAGCGGGTTATTTAAAAAAGTGGAGGTATTTAAGACACGGCTAGACAGAGCCTTGCTGGGATGATGGAGTCGGGGCTGGTCCTACTCGGAGCAGGCGGTTGGACAAGATGTGACCTCCTGAGGTCCCTTCCCACCCTCGTTATCTAGGATCCTGAGATCCTCCATAGACAGCCAGGCCTCTCTCATGGGGAGGCCAATCTCAGGAGGTGAACGCTGAGAACGCATGAACGCTGCGTTTGATGCCAGTCCCAATAGTCCCTCCTACTTGTCTGAGATAACGACCTCTGCGCTACTTGGGAAACTCTGAGTCACTGTCATTCCTACCCGGGGGCTACCCTTGGTGGCCTTGCCCGAGGATCACGATCCCTACTCCCTGTCCTGGGCTGATAAACAAACCTGGGATACCCCAAACTCCTCTTCCCCCAACCTCAAGGATCTCTGGGTTCTCCCGGAGGACAAGTGCCATGTCTTGCAGCTGCTGGGGACCCCCCTCAATGGGATGCTGGTCTCACCGAGTCCGGATGCCAGCTGGACCCAGATCCTATCGTGGCAGGGATTATAGCATCCGGGTTTCTTTCACCCAGAGCCCAACTGATGTCAGGCGGCTCAGGGTGCCCCTGGGACAGACAGGGGGGTCCCGAGTGACATGGTGGGGCCGTACCAGAGCCTGTGCTTGAGTCTCCCGTCTTCCAGCCTCTCCACCACCGGCGACCCAGGATGACTGGCTGCGAGACAGAGACCTCGGCAAGCCGGACTGGCCTGGGCAGCTGCAGGGGAAGGAACGGCAGCGGGACGGGGAGGGCTCACCCTGATCCCATTACCTGGATTAGCCGCAGTGACCCCTTTGTCCCTGCTGCTTTCAGGCCTGTCTGTCTCCCCGGCCCTGCCTCTCGCACCCGGATCCCTGCGGCTGGGACCTGGCTCCAGGCACCACACACCCCCTCTCCCTAGAGGCTCCTGCCCCCCTGCCCCAGTGATGCCCCTCACTCCCCAGCCCCCTCCGCCCCAGTGATGCCCCTC
>NW_005842918.1:546695-553274 GCF_000455745.1 Alligator sinensis
CGGCCCGGCCTTTTCCCGCCGCCTTGAGCCGCACGCCAGCTGCCTGCAACTGCTTCCCAGCCCCGTGGGGGCTTCACACCCTTCACACCGCACATCGCAGCCCCAAGTGAGCGGCCGTCCCGCCTCCGGCTCGAGGGTCCAGCTCCTAACACGGGACCAGCCCCGGTTGTGGGGCTGCGGCCAGGGAGCGGGACCGGCGCTGCTCCGCGTCTCGTCCGCGCCACACACGGTGGGGTTGGGGTCCTGTATCCACAGCCCCGCAGCGACCTGCTCCCCGTGCGGGCAGCTGTAGGAACGAGGCAGCATCGCCATCCTGGACAGGGCCCGGCCGTTAGACTCGCCCCTTGGGCTTGAGCATGGGCCGCTGTCAGGGGACGCCGGGGTCACCGTGCGGTGTCGGGGTGCCGTGCAGCCCTGCGGGCCTCAAGGGGACCCTGGAGGCCTGGACCTGGCTGCTCATAGGGAGGGATGTGATTTGAGGCATGAAGGGCCCCCAAGGGATTGGGGAGCCCGGGTCCCACAGTCGAATGCAGCTTAAGCCGTTGGACATGAATGGAAATAGGATGCAGGCTCCCAGTTCACTCAGGCCCCAGGGACCATGTCCTGCTGAGACTCATGGGAGCTTGCAGATCTCTGAGGCATCGAGGACCATTTGATACTCACCTCCCAGAAGGCCAACTGCAGCCAGGGCCATCGCCTCCCACAGCTGAGATCCCATCGGGGCTGGGGGACGACACACCAGGCAGGCATGTGAAAACCAGCCTCCTCCCCGTGCCCCCCTCCGTCTGGGCCCAATCCCTGCCACCCAGCTCCCCCCAGCGCCTCTGATGCCTTCCTGTTCTCTGCAGGCCCAGGCGTGCCGTGCCCTCGATCTTTTCACAGCTTTGCCTGACCTTCTCGACAGCGTACAGCAAGTCCCAGCTGTTACCCGCGAAGCCAAGGCCACTCCCTGGCTGTGACTGCAGCTGTGTCGTGGCCGGGGGGCAAGAGGAAGAGACCCGAACAAAACCAGCCCTGTGCTGCTGCAACCACTGCACCTCCAACCTGTGTGCAAGCGGCTGTGAGAACCCAGGTCCCTGGGCCTGGCCTCGGGGGCTCTGCGGACACGGAGAGCAGTTCTCCCAGCATGTGAACAGCCCGCAGGGTCTATCCTGCGCTAACAAGGGTGCGGTCCAGAAGGCAGGACCTGGCTCTAGGACACCTGGGTACTCTTCCCAGCTCAGTCAGTGCCCCCCATAAGGGCTGGTGCAAGTCCTAGAGAAGTGGGTCTGGATGGGACCTCCAGTGGTCATCAAGAAGTAGGGCTGGAAGGGACTTGCAGAGGTTGTAGAGCCTGAGGCAGGATCAGCTCTGTGCAAACCAGCCCAGACACATCCAGCACCGAAACTCTTTGTAAGACTACCATCAAGCCTGACACGACAGCAGGCATTGCATCTGACCCTGCCACAGGGAAAGCAGGGGGACTGCGGCCGCCAACATCCTGCTGCAGTACAGGTCGTTAATAGTCGCCCAAGAGACCCCAGGTAGGGGCGATGCTCCTGCTGCTGAGGGAGGCAAAACCCGCTGGTCCCTACCAGTCTGACCAGGGGGGAAATTTCTTCCTGACCCCAAATCTGGCATCGGTCTGAGCCTGAGTGAAGGGCAAGACCCTCTAGCCAGGGGCTGGTCTGAGCAGGAGCATTGGCACAGCCCAGTGCCCACCCCCAGCCTGGGCTGCAGCCAGCACCTAAGTGGGAGGTTTAAAAACCCCGCGACACATGGAGCAGAAAGGGGGGAAGGGGAGAACCAGCACAACCTGGACATCCCCATAGCAGAGCACAGGCACTGAAACACCAAGATCATCCCTGCCTAGCCTCTCCTTGAACCCTCCAGTGATGGAGAATGCACAACTCCCTTGGGCATAGGCCTAGCTCTGCCTAGGTCATCTCAGCCCAGTGGCTGTCCAAGCTCTCCCTGCAGTGAGGTTGGCAATGGTTGGAGGAGGATCCTCAATCATTACCTCTGGCAGCCTTGACTCATTGGACCTTAAAAGACACTGCTCCTTTTGGTTTTCTTTCCCATTCCCAGCCCAGGCTCGACCCCCACCCCGCTTCCCCTGCCCCTGCCCTGTATATCACAATACCATACACCAGTGCCTCTCAACCAGGGGCCCTTTCATTGAATCTAATGACAGGCCTTGAATCTACCAAGGGGTTCCTTGAGTCTAACAAGGGCTGTCTTGTGTCTAATGAGGATGCCTTGAGTCTAACGAGCGGTGCCTTGAGTCTAACAAGGGGCTCCTTGGGTCTAACAAGGGGTGCCTTGAGTCTAACAAGGGGTGTTTTGTGTCTAATGGGGGGCTCTTGAATCTAAGAAGGAGTGTCTTGAATCTAACAAGGGTGCCTTGAGTCTAACAAGGGGCCTTGAATTTAACAAGGGATGCCCTGAATCTAAGGAGTGGCATCTTGGCTTGCCTTGAGAGCCTTTCAAGGGTGCCATAAGGTTCCAAGCACTGTTGGGTGTATGAAGTCCCCACATGTCACCTCCCAATGCCCTGGGCGTCACCCTTCTCACCATATCAGAGGACCCCAAGCCCCCTCCGTGGGCACACATGGACCATCAGGACTCACCCCTGCTTTACGAGAGGCATTAACAGGGTGACAAACAGACAGCACCTTTGCAGAACAAAAGATAGTTGGAACAGAGGAGCAAAAAGAAAAGAAATGAGAATCATTAACACCTGTGGAGTAGAGAGATTAGCAGGAATTGGGGAATGATAGTGCAAGTCAATGGGCTCCATCAGCACTGCTTGAATAGAAATGCCACTGCTGCTGCCTAATTTAGTTTTAAAGTCTGGGCAGAGCAGGAATCAGAGCGGTGTGACTGGATCTGCCCCTGTTCCCACCACATGTTCTCTTCCCATCATCCTCTCTCCATTCATCTCTCCCTCACTCACAGCCACTTCTCCCCCTTTCCTTCCTCTCTTTCGCATTCTCCAAATCACCTTTCTCAGCCCAAAATCACTGGGTTTTGCACTCACCCTGCAGTAGGAGAACCAGCAGCCCCCAGAAATGTTTGGAAACTTGGCATCGCCCCTGAGATCTGATCACCAGAACCTGGGGCTGAACCCCAGAGCCCAGCATGAACATTGGCTGGTTGGGCTGGGAGTAGACTTAAGCAGTGCCATTGTGACATCATCATATTGTGACATCACAACCACCATAGGCGTCATATGTCCACAACTCATTTGTATACAGTTGTCCTATTGGTTGAAAGGACCCAACCCGTCCTTCATCTGGGTTGGTCACTTGCACAGTGGGACTAGTGCACACCTCTGCCTGCTAGACGTTGACCTAGACTGAAGTGACCATCTCGTCATTGGACATGGGGATAGTGGATCACAGGCCAGTTGCTATCTCTGCGGGATGTGACATCCAACCCAGCTCTGTGGTGTGACATCATTGTTAACCATGCCTCCATTGGAAGATGATCTCTACTGAGGCTCATTGATGGGTCTTGAGGTGACTTAAGGGTCTGATCCTTGAGCCAGATCCATCCACAGATGTTGCAGGTCTTTCCGCAAGGGAGACTAGACTGTAGGTTGAGTTTCTTCTCCTTTTCCTTCTTCCTCTCTCTCTTCTCTGCTTCGAGGGCAAGACGCTGTACCTTGAAACGGGCTGTCCCTTGGTTGAGGATGTGTCACCATTGGAGTCGGTTGGCAGCCAGTTCCTCCCAGCGCTGGATGTCGGTATCTGTTGCTTGGAGATCTGCCTGAGATGTGTCCTTGTCGCCTCTCTTCTGGCCACTGTGACATCTCAAGGTGCAGCTAAGTTGGGAGTAGAGTAATTTTGGATTCCTGCCCCACCCCTGACTTCATCTGGGCTGTGCCATTGCTCCTGCTGGGACTCAGACCCTGGCTAGAGGGTCTTGTCCCTCTGCTCAGGGTCAAATTGATTCCAAATTTGGGGTCAGGAAGGAATATTCCCTTTGGTCAGATTGGTATTGACTTGGCGGGGTTGCCTGCCTCTGTAGCAGGGGCACGGGGTCTGCCTAGGATCTCTGGAGCACCTATTAACAACCTTGTACAGCAGCAGGACGTTGGTGGCTGTGGTCCCCCTGCTTTCCCTGGAGCAGATTCAGGTGTGATGTCTGGTGTCGTGCCAGGGTTGATGGTAGTTTTAGGAAGGGTTTAGATGCTGGATGTATCTGGGGTGGTTTGGACAGGGATGATCCTGCCTCAGGCCAGGGGTTGGACTAGACATGACCTCTGGAAGTCCCTTCCAGACCTGCTTCTCTAGGACTCTACGTTTATGACTCTATGACCCCTGGAGGCTCCTTCTAGCCCCACTTCTCTAAGAATCTATGACTATAACTCTATCATACTTGGAGGTCCTTTCTAGCCCTACTTCTGTATGACTCGATTGCTATGAGTCTATGACTTCTGGAAGTCCCTTCCAGCCCTACTTCTCAATAACCTCTGGTGGTCTCTTCCAGCCCTGCTTGTCTATAACTCTATGACCCCTGGAGGTCCCTACTAACTCTACTTGTCTATGACTCTATAACTGACTATCATCCTTGGAGATTCTTTCTAGCCCTACTTCTCTATGACTCTATGACCTCTGGAGGTCCCTTCCAGCCCCACTTCTCCATAACTATGACTCCATGACCTCTGGAAGTCCCTTATAGCCCCACTTTTCTATGACTCTATTACTCCTGGAGGCCCTGCCTAGCCCTGCTTCTCTGTGGCTCTATGGCTACATCTCTATGACCTCTGGAAGCCTCTTCCAGCCCTGCTTCTTTATGACTATGACTATAACATCTGGAGGTCCCTTCCAGCCCTCTAGGGCTCTATGATTCTCTATGATTCACCTCCAGCCTTGCCTTCTTTCTTGCCAGTAAAAAAACTGCTCCTCAAAGGTACCATAAGCACATTCTTTCTGAGAGGCATTAACAGGACCACCTAACAGAGCACCATTGCAGAACAAAGGATAGTTGGAACAGAGGAGCACAAGAAAAGGGATAAGAGTCATTAACACCTGTGGAGTGGAGAGATTAGCAGGAACTGAGTTCCCTAAATATTTGGTGGCGTGAACCAACACTGGGATTATTCTCCCAGCAAAACATTTATTGGATCCTGAAACCCCTTATCCTTTCATCCACCCAGGCCAATGCAGACCCAGAGGGTGAAACATGGACTCTCCATATTGCCCAGCCCCCCAAGGGCTTTCCAAGCCCCCTGTAAGTCTGTCTGAAGCTTGCCAACACAGTGATCATCTGACATCTGTTCACACAGGATATGACCCTCTCACACCTTGTATATTGGCCTACCCTAGCATCCTCCTGTTCTGAATGTCAGTTGTGTTTCCGCCAGGCTGTGTGTTGCTCTAAGCAGTGTCGCTCTCACAGCACTCCAGCAGGACTATCGCCTTTCAGACCCAGGGTATCATTTTCCTGCCTGGGATGACAGCCCCTTGCAACATTGGGGACAAGAACTGAGCGGGGTTGGATCTCCCTGCCCTGGGTAAAGCCAGTGGTAGCATCAGAGCAAACCCAGAACCAGCTAAGAGCTGGTTCTTCTGCACTTGGGGGCTGGAAAACTGTTGGGAGAAAGACTCAGAGTCTCTCTGGAATATTTGAACGCTCGTGGCACACGGGCAAAGTCCCGGAGGACTGGAAAAGGGCCAATGTGGTCCCCATTTTCAAAAAGGGTTGGAAGGAGGACCCGGGCAACTATAGGCCAGTCAGTCTCACCTCCATCCTTGGCAAAGTCTTTGAAAAGATTATCAAGGCTCACATTTGTGAGAGCCCGGCAGGACAAATTATGCTGAGGGGAAACCAGCACGGGTTCGTGGCAGGCAGATCGTGCCTGACCAATCTAGTCTCTTTTTATGACCAGGTTACGAAACGCCTGGACACAGGAGGAGGGGTGGATGTCGTATACTTAGACTTCAGGAAGGCCTTCGATACGGTATCCCACCCCATACTGGTGAACAAGTTAAGAGGCTGTGACTTGGATGACTACACAGTCCGGTGGGTGGCGAATTGGCTGGAGGGCCGCACCCAGAGAGTCGTGGTGGATGGGTCGGTTTCGACCTGGAAGGATGTGGGCAGTGGGGTCCCGCAGGGCTCGGTCCTTGGACCGATACTCTTTAATGTCTTCATCAGTGACTTGGACGAGGGAGTGAAATGTACTCTGTCCAAGTTTGCAGATGACACAAAGCTGTGGGGAGAAGTGGACACGCCGGAGGGCAGGGAACAGCTGCAAGCAGACCTGGACAGGTTGGACAAGTGGGCAGAAAACAACAGAATGCAGTTCAACAAGGAGAAATGCAAAGTGCTGCACCTAGGGAGGAAAAATGTCCAGCACACCTACAGCCTAGGGAATGACCTGCTGGGTGGCACGGAAGTGGAAAGGGATCTTGGAGTCCTAGTGGACTCCAAGATGAACATGAGTCGGCAGTGTGACGAAGCCATCAAAAAAGCCAATGGCACTTTATCGTGCATCAGCAGATGCATGACGAATAGGTCCAAGGAGGTGATACTTCCCCTCTATCGGGCACTGGTCAGACCGCAGTTGGAATACTGCGTGCAATTCTGGGC
>NW_005842918.1:553587-580707 GCF_000455745.1 Alligator sinensis
CCTGCCTATGCAGGGGGTCGGACTCGATGATCTATTGAGGTCCCTTTCCGACCCTAACATCTATGAATCTATGAATCTCTCCCTCCATGGCAGAAAGTAGGATGATTTATTAAGGGCAGGGCACAGAAGCTTCTGGGATTGGGGCCCTGTTATCATAGAAATCCTAGAGAACTGGGGCTGGAAAGGACCTCCAGAGGTCACATCTATGGGGGCACGTCTGAGGCAGGATCAGCCCTGTCCAAGCCATCCCAGATAAATCCATAATCTAAATTCTTCATAAAATAACTGTCAACCCTGACACCGCACAATACGTCACACCCAAAACTGCCATAGGGAAAGCAGGGGGACGGCAGCAGCCAAAGCCCTGCTTATATAAGAAGTAGTTAGGATATGCCTAAGGGTTCCCAGGTAGGAAGTCCAGGATGTCAGGTACTGCAGAGATGCATGGCTGGGGTGAGCCGCTACCCCCCAGCAGTCTCTGGCCAGACAAACACTGGCCAGGAAGGGAAACTGAAGCGGAAAGGAAGAGAAGGACTTGGACCAGCCCTCATGTGGGGCACTGGCTGGGCTGGAAAGAGAACCCAGAGCTGGATCCTGTCTTCTGAACCGCACCCTTGTTAGTGCAGGATAGACCCTGGGGGCTGTTCACACGCTGCGGGGACTGCTCTCCGTGTCCGCAGAGCCCCCGAGGCCAGGCCCAAGGACCTGGGACTGCAGGGCTTGCTGTGCTGAACTCAGGATCTAACCCTAAAACTGACTGCATGTCCCAGCCTGATGTGGGGTAGAAGAACAGGTGGCAGTGGTGGGATCTGGGATCTCATGGTGGGGGGGATTGAACTGGTAATGAGAAGGAGAGTGTGAGAGCGTGCCTGTGGGCAACAGCAGCACCTGCAGAGCCCGGACACCTGGGTTCTCACAGCCGCTTGCACACGGGTTGGAGGTGCAGTGGTTACAGCAGCACAGGGCTGGTTTTGTTCGGGTCTCTTTCTCTTGCACCCCGGCCACGACACAGCTGCAGTCACAGCCAGGGAGCGGCCTTGGCTTCGCGGGTAACAGCTGGGACTTGCTGTACGCTGTCGAGAAGGTCAGGCAAAGCTGTGAAAAGATCAAGGGCACGGCACGTCTGGGCCTGCAGAGAACAGGAAGGCATCAGAGGCGCTGGGGGGAGCTGGGTGGCAGGGATTGGGCCCAGACGGAGGGGGGCACGGGGTGGAAACTGGTTTTCACATGCCTGCCTGGTGTGTCGTCCCCCAGCCCTGATGGGATCTCAGCTGTGGGAGGCGATGGCCCCGCTGCTCCTGGCTGCACTTGGCCTTCTGGGAAGTGAGCATCAAATGGTCCTCGATGTCTCAGAGCCCTGCAAGCTCCCATGAGTCTCAGCAGGACATGGTCCCTGGGGCCTGAGTGAATTAGGAGCCTGCATCCTATTTCCATTCATGTCCAATGAAAGCGATGCATATGACTATGAGACATGGGCTCCCCAGTCCAATGGGGGCCCTGGTGGAGGTTTCCTTTCATGCCTCAAATCACATCCCTCCCTATGAGTAGCCAGGTCCAGGCCACCAAGGCCCCCCTCAAACCCTGCAGCACCCCGACACCACAAAGTGACCCCTGTCTTCCCGCTTCCCTGACAGATGCCTGCACTGAAGCCTGGAGGGTGAATCTGAAGGCTGAGCCTGTGTCCAGGATGGAGGGCTCTTGCATGACGCTGCCTTGCTCCTTCAGCTACCCACAAAGGGAGCAGGTCACTGCAGTGATGTGGAAACAAAACGACAAGTACTTCGTGTATCACTTGGAAGAGGTGCGGGTCAGTGCGGTCTTCAAGGACCATGCCCACTACCTGGGCGACCAGCAGCACAACTGCTCCCTGAGGCTGTCTGGGCTGCGTCTCCATGACCAGGGCATCTACCACTTTCGCTTTGAGACCACAAACAGCAACCGGACCGAGGGGTGGACTGGCCAACCTGGCGTGAAGCTCAGTGTCTTGGGTAAAGCGCTCCCACCCAGGGGGATATATCATGGGCTTGGGGGCAGATGGGTCCTTATCTGCTCCTCTTCCATTTTCTGCTCCGGCTGAAGAAGTCAGGCTGGCGAAGAGAGGGCACAGTGGAGCAATGACAGCTGAAAACCAGGACCCCTGGGGGATAAAGTCTGATGGGTGGAAAGCTGAGGTTTGGGGAGCTAGTGCCTTTGGGGTCTTGCCTAGGCAGTGCCCCATTCTCTCTGCCCATCCCAGTGCCCCCTTCATCAGCACTGCAGGGGGACCAACATCCTCTGCTCGAGGACCTGCAAAGTAAAACAGCCTAATTTCCTCCTTGTCTCCTCAACGGATGCATGCGGGACCCCTCATCTCCAAGTGGACCCCGAATCTCTCACATGCTCCGTCCGGGACAGCTGCCCCTATTCCCCCTCCTGGTATGGACCAGACGGCCGGCTGATCCCAGAACAAACCCAGCAGGGCAATCAGACCCGCCTGCAAAGATCCTCATCCCAGCTGCCCCCTGGCACAGCACTGAGCTGCTTGCTGGATGGATACAAGGAGCCCTGCACCCCGGACTGGCCCCCAAAGTCAGGTGCGGCCTTGGCTTCTAAACTCATTGCATGGTGGGGTCCAGGACTCCTGGGTACTTCCATGTCTGGGAGCTGCGCCAGGTTTCCCATAGGCAGTCTTGGGATCTGGGAGGAAGGACTCCTGGGTGCTTTTCTCTCTGCTAGTGTACCATTTGGAAGCACATCTGTTGTCAGTCTTTGGGATGATGATGACATTGTTGGCAAGCACCAGCTCGGTCCCAGACTCCCTTGTGACCTCTCAGGGCCCATTAATAGGGTTGTATTGACTCTGCCATAAATCAGCCCATTGGAAAGTGCTGATTTGGAGGAAAACAAGGGGGATTTCGCTTGTTGGAGCTGCCTCCAATACGCTGTGTGTATTGGAGGCAGCTGCACCCCACATTGCTCTTTCACACAGGTCCACAGGTCTATGATCCCAGGGGCTGAGTGGGGTGGGTCCTGAACTTCTTTCTGGCCCTTGCTCCTAGATGCAGCTCTGACCCCACTCTCATCCTCTGCAGCCCTGAACAAGACCAGTGTGGAGATTTTGCAGCTGACTCAGAGGAGCCTGGGCAGGGACAGCAACTCCATCACGCTGCACTGCCAGGGTCCCAGCCGGGAGCCCATGACTAGGTACATCTGGTCCCGGGACAGCAAATGGCTGCTGGAAGCAGGAGAAGACTTAAGCATCACCCATGAGGATGTTGCGGGTGATGGTGGCTACACTTGCGGCATCTGGATGTCCAGCCTGGGCTGGGGGCTCCTGGTGTCCTCCGGGGGCGAACCCATCACCCTTCATTGTAAGTAATGGATGGGGCATTCCCGCAGGTGAGATGGGCTGTGGCTGGTGTTGCCTGGGGGGTCTTTGGAGGTTGGCAACACATGGACTGAGGTCTTTTTAGCCAGGGATTAATATAGTTTAAGGCTGGGAAGGGCATTTTACTCCTGGAGCAGACTTCATATCCGTAAGATCATAAGAATGGGAATTTCGTAGCTCAAACTCCAGGCTCATCTTGCCCAGTCTCCTGTGTCATGTGGAGGTAGAGCAGAGGCTGGAAGGAGGAGTGACTGTGTCTGAGCTGGGTTTCTCCCCCTGTTCCTCTATCCCTGTCAGCCTCCAGCATTTGAAGGTCTGATTCAGAGGCTGTGCCCCGTACCCCCATCCTCCAAAAATGGGTCCAGTCCCTTAGTGGATCTGGGTGAACTCTCAGTTTCCACCAGCCACGAGTCCCACCTTTTCCTCCCATGCTGGGTGAAAAAGACCTGCCTGGTGTTCGTTATCAACTGATGAGCTCCTAGTTTCATGCTGTGACCCCTCGTTCTCATCTGGTGAGAACCAGGGCTGTGTCAGGGTTGAGGGTTGTCTTATGTAGAGGTTCAATTATGGTTGTACAGGATGGTTTGGACAGGGCTGATCCTGCCTCAGGCAGGGGGTTGGATTAGATGTGACCTCTAGAGGTCCCTTCCAGAACCACTTCTCTATGACTTTATGACAATCAGTAATAAATCCCCAATGACTTTCTCTCACCATTTGAGATGTTGCTAAACCCTTCTCCTACTCCCCTTCAGTTGTCTCTTTTCTAACCAGACCAGGCCTGGCTTCATTAGTCTCTTCTCCGAGCAAAGCTCCTCCATAGCTCTCATCATCCTTGCTTCCCTTCTCTGGACCTTCTCCATCTCCCCTCTGTCCTGTTGGAAGTGTGGGGACCAGACTTGGGTGCACTCTTCAAGCAATGGATGCCCCATGGTTGTATAAAGGGGCACCACAATACTTTTTGTTGTGTTCACAATTCACTTGTCATCCCTAATGTTGCATTCAAGGTTCTTTGGGTAGATGTGATATATTTTATTAGACCAACTAAATAGCTGGAAAAATCTTATTTGCAAGCTTTTGGTCATAAACACCTTTCTTTAGGCACTGGGAGAGTCTGCTGCTGTCCTGAGATCTCAAAGGTAGAAAAGAAGCTAAAAATGTGGCAAGCAGTGTTGCACTGGTCTTTTTGATGGTTGCTGAGCACGGAGCTGATGTTCTTAGCAAACTGTCCACAGCGCCTCCCAGATCTCCTTCCTGCATGCTAACATCTCAGGTAGAGCCCAGAAATCAGGGGTCTGTCTCCCTTTCCCTGAACAATGAGATTAACTATTATTATAATGAATAATATTTGATGTGTGTACATTAGGCGTATGGCTGCTGTTGCATCATCTAGGGGTCTTGGATTGAGATTTTCTCCAGGGGTTAATAACTTCATATTCTCCAGGAAAACTGATACATGCAATTCCGGGACTACAGAAGGTGGCAATTGAAGAAATCAGTAAATGCTGTAGGATGTGAGACAAAAGCAGCACAATATTCTGGGGTTGTTTTGGGTTTCTTGTATTTTTTAACTCTGGGCTGTGCCAATGCTCCTGATGAGACTTAAACCCAAAGGCTCCTGTCTAGAAGATCTTGTCCTCCCCGCTTTGGGTTAGACTGATGCTGCATTTGGGGTCAGGAAGGAATTTTACCCCTTGGTCAGGTTGGTACAGACTGGGGGTGGTTGTCTTCTTCTGAAGCAGGGGCACGGCCTCTACCTGGGATCTCTGGAACAACTATTAACAAACAACCTGCTACTGCAGCAGGACGCTGGCCATTGCTGCCCCCCTGCTTTCCCTGTGACAGATCCAGGTGTGATATCTGGTGCTGTGTCAGGGTTGACAGTAGTTTTAGGAAGAGTTTAGATGCTGGATGTGTCTGGGACGGTTTGGACAGGGCTCCTGCCTTAGGCTGGAGCCTGGACTACATGAAAACTCTTCCAGCCCGACTTCTCTAGGTTTCTTCATAGTTTTAAATCAGTGTGTCAGTCAGTGTGGAAGTGCCCAGGGACACTTGGACACATCTCTTTCCAACAAAGAATATTTTACTCTTACCATTTCTTTTTAGGCATTGGAGTAAAATATAGCAAGAAACACCAAAGAGTAGCTGGACTCTGAAACTAAAGATGTGTTTCCTTAGACCAGTGGTTTTCAACTTATGGTCAGTGGACCCCTTAGGGTCTGCAGACTGTGTCTAGGGGGTCCACGAAAGATAAGTATGATCAATCAAAAGCATGTGAATACCCACATTTACCATTCAAAGGGGTCTGCACCTCCATTTGAAATTTTTTAGGGGTTTGCCAATGAAAAAAGGCTGACAACCACTGCCTAAGGCTTCCTTTGGTCACTGCTAGAAGTGCCATAACCCTGCTAGTACCTTGACTGAGCACAGAGGCATGAAAATAAGAACATGGCAGGCATGACTAGAGTGTCTCAAGAGCAACCTCAGAAAATAAGTCTAGATGCAATACATGAAAATAAGAACATGGCAGGCATGACTAAAGTGTCTCATGAGCAACCTCAGAAAATAAGTCTAGATGCAATGTATAGAAAGGCCATACCTGGTTGGATCCTTGCACTTGAGCAGCTGTCATCAATAGCTCTGCCTCTAAGCAGAATCATAGACTCAGAGAAAATGAGGGTTGGAAGGGACCTCAGAAGGTCATCTAGTCCAACCCCCTGCTCCATGCAGGACCAGCCCCAACTAGACCATTCCAGCCAAGGCTCTGTCCAGCCAGGTCTTCAAAACCTCCAAGGATCAAGGAGGCATCAAGTTGGGTTCTAAAGGCTGAGACCTAATGACCCCAATCCCTGTCTTTCCCCAGGCCACAGTGGATGTTTCCAGCTGAGTCCCCTCCTCATTGGAGCTATTGTGGTTGCTGACATCCTAATCATTGCCTTCATTAACCTGGGTGCTCACTACCTGTGCAGGAGAGGTCAGAAGAAGACAGAGCTTGCAAAGGGTGAGACTATGGCCGTGGATTCCTTATATGGTAGGTAATGCGTCTCGGGGTCTGTCTATGGGCTACTTAGATGGTGGCCAGAGTGAGGTTTACGTGGGCAATATTGGGGGTGACCCCAAGACTAGGATGACCCCTGATTTGACAAATGGCTTCTCTCCCTTCCTCAGGTGATGTCCTGAACTGTCCCACCCTAGAGATGGAGCCAACGTATGAGGTGAGCACGAGGCCTTTTCCCAGCTATGCTCTCCTAGCTGTGTGTTAGGGGATATGTCTGCTGCTGCTATCCCCTCAGCGCTACCTCCTTGCTCCCCTGCTGGATGAACTCCGGAGAGCCTGTACACATGTCCTAGGCCCTTGCCTTGTGCACAGCTAAGGAGCAATTCACCCATCATTGCACTGGGGCAGTTGCCCCGCTCTTTGATTGCTGCTTCATCTACATTTTAAAACCAACTGGCACGGAATTGCTATTCAAGCAGCACTGAGCAAAGTCAGTTGACTTCATGGCTCATTGTCTTCTCCCCGATTCCTGCTAGTCTCTCTCCACTCCACAGGTGTGAACAATCCTCTCTCCTTGTTAATGCTCTTGATTTTCCATTATTCCAATGATCCTTTCTTCTGCCATGTTGTTGGCTGTTAGCCGGCCCTTGTCATGTCTCTCTTCTAGTTCACAGCTCTACAGATAGCTCTAGCTAAAAACCTTAGCTTGGGTATAGTAGTAGTAGGGGGTGTACTCAGATCTATCACTTCTCGGCCTTTTGGCTGGGGTCAAGGGTTAAGTCATGACCAGGGATCCTAGTTTTCTCTGGTAAAAAAAAAATCCCTGTTTTTTAGATTAAAAAAGTATCCCCAAATCCACATTTTTCCATGATTAAAATGAAATGCCTCTAAATATATCTAGCTAGCTAGCTAGATAGATAGATAGATAGATAGATAGATAGATATAGTGGTATTTAATTTTAATAATGGAAAAATTTGAATTTTGGGTTGCTTTTTTAATCTGAAACTGGGGATTTTTTTTATTGGAGAAAATCAGGATGCCTGCTCATGCCTAACAGTAAAGCATCAAGACACTCGAGAGGGCTAGATTTTGTTTTATGAAGATGTACATTTAACTATAATGACAACAGAACTAGTGACACAATATCTTTGGATTATTTTAACTATTTTTGGTTAGTTAGGGTTTTTTAAAATGTAACATATAATCATAGAACCATAGAAAATGAGGGGTTGAAGTGTCCTTAGGAGGTCACCTAGTCCAACCCCCTACTCAAAGCAGGATCAGCCCCAACTAGATCATCCCAGCCAAGGCTTTGTCTAGCTGGGTCTTCAAAACCTTCAAGGATGGAGACTCCACCACCTCTCTGGGTAGCTTGTTCTGGTGTTTCACTACCCTCCTTCTGAAAAAGTTTCTCCTAACATCCAACCTCAACTTCCCTGGCTACAACTGGAGCCCATTGCTCCTTGTTCTGTCATCTGCCACCACTGAGAACAGTCCAGCTCCATCCTCTTTTGAACCCCCCTTCAGGGAGGTTCCAACCTCAGTCTTCAATCCCACCTCAGTCTTCTCTTCTCCAGATTAAATAAGCCCAGTTCCCTCAGCCTATCTTTATAAGTCATGTCCCCCAGCCCCCTCAACATTTTTGGTGCCCTCCACTGGACTCTCTCCAATTTGTCCCCATCTTTCCAGGGGGGGCACACAAAACTGCGCACAGGACTCCAAGTTAATCTAGAAAGTTTGTGCATGTTTAAAATGAACACAAGGCAGATCTTTTTCACTCAGCATGGAAGGAAAGGAAGAGAGGGACAATGGGAAATAAAAACCCTGGTTAGACCCAGTTCACTCTCCCTTCAAGCTTTGCTCTCTGCCACCATGTGACACAGGAGACTCGGCAAGATGGACCTAGGGTGTCACCCCATGGAGGACAGTTCTTACGTTCTTATATGTTCTTATTCCAATAGTTACATTTCTTTTTTGCTTTGAGCATATATGGAGTGGTATAGTAGTAGCCTTCTACCGTATTAGTAAAGCTTTTAGTTTCTCTTTAACAGGAGAAAAATATATGCTGTTATATGTGATGATGCCCCACACCTTCTGCACATCCCCTGTTCAAAATCTTGGGTCTGCCCATGAAGACATGCTAAGTGCTCTTGTATTGTAGCAAGGTTACACCTTTCCAAAGAAGGAGGATCTCCCAATGGTATTGACATGTGCTGTGTTAACATGGGTCTGCTCCACTGAGATAATACAATCAATTATAGTCCCAGGGCTGAGACCCGTAATCCACTGCTTGTGGCTCCCAGCCCTAAAACCCTACAGAGGTCTCCAACTGGCTTCAGTGGGTCCCCAGGCTAAGATGGAAAAATCAGCTGAGTTTTGGTCTTGGATTTGGGACCGCATAGGAGTTTTGAATCATCTCTGGTGGGAAGGGATAGAAACCAGCACTAAAGTCATTAGCTAACTTTGTAGCTGATTGGCTCTTTTTGTAGCTGGATGGCCATTTTTATGGCTTGGTTCCTTTTTTTTGTGTGTGGCTGGTCTTAACTTATCGCGCGATTCACCACTTACATATGTAAGCCTGAGGCATATTCATACTGAATGTGATCTAAAAATCACATGAGCCACAGATCCCATGTAAAACTCGGTGTAGCCTTTCCTTAGACAACCAGCCAGCTGGATACACTAGTTGAACTCAACCCCAAAGTGTGTTCTTGTTTTACCTTTTTTATATCCCAGAAGCACATCCATCAAGCACACATCATGGCACCAAACTGTTTACTGAGCTTCAGGATTACAGCATTCCTACATACCTTTCTTGCCTTCTCTGGGCGGATCTAGGCTTTTGAAAAGCGGGGTGCATAAGGACCTAAGAATTGCCATTTCCTGGGTTAGATCATAGGTGCATCTTGCCCAGCCTCCTGTGTCACACAGCCACCAGGGACCTCAGCTGGTGAGTCCTCCATGGAGCCATCACCACGGGCGTTGTATCTGGCAGGGTTTACAGATGCTCCTGACACCTGCCCCTGGGCCTGACCAGGGTTTCTCCCTCTGTTCTTCTCTCACCTGCAGCCTCTGGCAGTTAAAGTCTAGGAAGTTCTGATTCAGAGGCCGTGCCCCTCATTCCCATGCTCAATAGTGATAGATGCCTCTTTCCTCCAAGAACAGGCCCAATCCCTTTGTGAATCTGGTTCAACTGTCAGCTCCCACCACATCTGGCGGCCAAAAGTCCCACCCTTTCCTTCCCCGCTGAGTGAAAAAGAACTTCCTTCTGTTCATTTTAAAGGTGCACTAACTTGCTTATATGCTAAGTTTAACACAGCACACGTGTTTCTTCAGTTAAAAAGAAACTAGAAGCTTGACTAATACGTGAAGGGCCTAAGGCTGGGTTATTCAGTTTAAGATGGAGGCAAAAACAAATATAAGATCATGGAAAGAGTTAAAAACATTGCACAGGGCTGTTAAATAGGAGCTTCATTACCAGGGATCCTGGTTTTCTCTGATAAAAAAAAATCTCCAATTTTCAAATTAAAAAAGTAACTCAAAATCCACATTTTTCCATGATTAAAATGAAACACCTATATATATATATTAGTGGCATGTCATTATAATCATAGAAAAATGTGGATTTGGGGATATTTTTTAAATCTGAAAATTGGGGATTTTTTTAAATGAGAGAAAACCAGGATCCCGGCTCATACTGGTGAATAGACAACAGAATGGCAGAAGACAGGAGAGCTTGAAGGGTGGAAGATAGAGACTTTAAAGAAAAGAGGGTTGTTAACATGTCTGGAGTGAATAGTTTAGAAGGAATCAAGTAGTTGACAATGAGCCCTGACATCAAGTGACTCCCTCCTTGCCGCCTGACTAGAAACACTGCTTTCCTCAACTACTACAGCCGTTCATCCTGCTTCTGCCCATTTCAGGATATCTTTGCACCAGGTCCCAATGGGCTGATGTCAGCTGTCTTCCACAGAATGTAGGTTTCAAGTCCTGCGGCTCCCGGCCGGCCCTGTGACCTACCAACAGGAACCCGGATTTTTCTACCCCATTGGATGACCGGCCCCTCTCCACTGTATTGGGCAATGAAGAAGAAAGAGGAGCCTTTTTATGTGGCTGTGGGCCGGATCCCCAGAGACCATCAGTGGGCACCAATGGAGGCAGCTTCTTCACTTCAGACTAGATAAGGACTTGGTCCACTTGAGTCCAGCACTGGCTGGACACTCTGAACTATGTACAGTTATCTTTACCTTTGCTTTCCTCCATAGCTGAGGGCACAGCAGCTTCCTGGGATCTCACTGAAGCATTGGGTGTTGGCTGTAAATGGGGACTGGGCTTAGTCAATTCTTCTGCTGGGACTCAAACCCCGGGGGTCCTGGCTACAGAGTCCTGCCCCTCCACTCAGGCTCAGGCCGATGCGTGATTTGGGATCAGGAAAAAATGTCACCCCATGGTCAGACTGGTAAAGACAGGGAGGGGGGTCTGCCTTCCTCCGTAGCGTGGGCATGGACTCTCTTTGGGATCTCTGGGGAGTCTATTCACAGTATTTTATAGCAGCAAAACATTGGCCGTCGCGGCCCCCCTACAGCAGGTTTGGGTGCGATGTCTTGTGTCATGTCAGTGTTGACAGTAGTTTTAGGAAGAGTTTAGATACTGGATGTGTCTGGGACGGCTTGGACAGGGTTTATCTTGCCTCAGGCAGGGGGTTGGACTAGCTGTGACCTCTGGAGGTCCTTTCCAGCCCCATTTCTCTATCAAGCATATTTTAATAATCTTCGAAGCAGCAGGACGTTGGCGCCACAGTCCCCCTGCTTCATGCTGTGTCCGAGTTGACTGTAATTTTTCTAATAGGTTAGAGAAGGATTTGTCCTGGATGGTTTGGACAGGGCTGATCAAGCCCCAGGCAGGGGCTGGACTAGATGTGACCTCTGGAGCCCCTTCCAACCCCATGTCTCTAGGATTTTATGCTGAATAAAGCATCTTGACAGGCTGCTGTGTCTTTTTGCAAACATTTTTGGACAAATATGTAAGGGAAAACTACTTTTTAACAGCTTGCCCAGTCCAGGCTCTCTCTGGCCGTGACCCTCCTGCCTGGCTCTGCTGGCAGCCAAAGCAGGTCTGGAGCTTGGGACTGACTGTCCACCCCCACATCAACCACACACACACATGCACACTCCCCTTTCTCTTCACACAGCATATGACCCTCCCACACCATATATCTGCATTTCCTCCTACACAGCAGCTGTGTTTAGCTCTTGCTCTTCTGAGCTCTCCAGTCTCCCTAGCTGGGTGGCACATCCTGGATCAGAGGGTAAAGCTTCCAAGCCCTGGTGACCCGCAGAGTCCCCCCTAGGAAAGGACTTGTCTTGCATGCAGGCTTTGTCCTACCTACTTTGCCCAGGCGGGATGTCTCAGAGCCACTGACAAAGCTCCCAGCCCTGGGGGCAATCCAGGAGTGTCCTTTTCCTCTCTGCATCTCATGGGAAGTGGGAGAATTAAGGAGAGAACCAAGAGTCATAGACTCAGAGAATGAGGGCTGGAAGGGACCTCAGGAGGTCACATCTAGTCCAACCTCCTGCTCCAACCAGGACCAGCCTCAACTACGTCATCCCAGACAAGGCTTTGTCTAGCTGGGTCTTCAAAACCACCAAGGATGGAGATCTCACCACCTCTGTTCCAGTGCTTCACCACCCTCCTCCTGAGAAAGGTCTTCCTAATATCCCACCCCAGCTTCCTTTGCTGCAGCTTGAGCCCATTGCTCCTTGTTCTGTCGTCTGCCCCCACTGAGAACAGTCCAGCTCCATCCTCTTTGCAACCTCCCTAGTTGAAGACTACTGTTCAATTCCCCCTCAGTCTTCTCTTCTCCAGTCTAAATCAGCCCAGTTCCCTCAGTCTCTCCTCATAAATCATGTCCCCCAGCCCCATCCCCATTTTCATTGCCCTCCACTGGACTCTCTCCAATGTGTCCACATCCTTTCTGTAGTGGGGGACCCAAAATTGAACACAGGACTCCAGATGTGGCCTTCCCAGTGCCAAATACAGAGGAAAAATCACTTCCCTCGATCTGCTGGCAACACTCCTACCAATGCAGCCCAGGATGCCATTAGCCTTCTTGGCAACAAGGGCACCCTGATGGCTCATATGATGGACCCTCGCTCTCAGGGCTCTGGTCCCCACCAGCAGGGTCAGGAACAACACACCCCGCAGGGGTCAGGAGCTTTAGGGGTCTGATCTCCCTGGCACTGGGACTGCTTCTGGGATGGGGAAGGGCAGTGCCGCAAGGACAGGGTGGCAGCACCAAGTTCCTCCACAGGGTTTCCCTGGGTTGTTCCAGCTTCAGTTGCAGGTGCCCATCCAGCTCTCCAGGGAATGGGGCCACTTCCTCTCCCCCAGGTCCCCTCCCCACACCCCCAGTGCTTTTGGAGCTTGCTAATCTGTGGGTTTTGCTCTTGTTGGGAGGAAAGCCCTTCCCCTTTTGGTGGCCTTCCCATTGCCCCAAGCCTTTTGCCACCAACCAGCCATTCTCCAGCTCCTTTCTCAATCAGCCACAAAAGAGGGATCCCACACCCCTCCCTAGTGAGGTTATCCAGCTGTTCATCACTTGGGTAGCACCAATAATGAGAAATCCCTGCTCCCACCCCTGTGTTAGGGTAGCTTGTTATATTTTATGCTTTAAAGTTGCACCTGCTAAGAATAGCAAATTATAGTATTGTTTATATTTAGCATTATTTAATCATTGCTTACGTTTGGTATAGCCTCATTAACATTTTATTTTATTAGCTAGCCTTGAGTTGTTTTTGCAGAGCTCATAGGTCCTTTTCTTTTTTATTACTGTGAAAAGTTCTTCTAACATAACATAGTAATGGCCTTGTTACCAGCTCAAATTAACTGAGCTTGGCACTAGCCAGCTGAATCAGAGGGATGAAATAATTGGATATGTTAATGAAAGGTGATAAGGGAGACCAATGGACACTGCCTAAAATAAGATACCAGAAAAAGGCCAGATTAAGAGGTGTTCTTGTGATGGGTCTGTTGAACAGAGGAACATGCTGACAGGATAAAATATGGGCAGTGTGCTGACGGCAATGAGACCAATCTGGAAGCAAAGAGTCATTGAAGGAATGCAATTGAAGAAAAGCATAAAAGGGGGCAGCAAGGAAGTTAGGCATTGTCACCATTGTCCTAAATCCAGCCTTCAACACCTGTCTGGATTGTCCCAGACAGGGACCAGGAGGCAGCCGTATTGCTTGGGTTCAGAACCAAGAAGGACAGGATGAGAAGGAATATCCCAGATCATCCATTCAGTCCTTTGTTGCCACCTTCAATCAAATTCACCATTCACCATTGAATGGTGGACAGCAACCACCAATCAATCGAATTCACCATACGGCGTAGGGTGGGTAAGATCACTAGTAGGGTGGAAGTGATTGACTTTAGGAAGGCTAACTTCAGTGTGCTCAGGAGTCTAGTCAATGATGCACTGCAGGATAGGAGTATTGGCAATATGGGAGTCCAGGAAGGGTGGTCGTTCCTCAAGGAAGTGATCCTTCGGGCACAAAGGGAGCTGATCCCAGTGCAAGGGAAAGCGGGGAAAAGGGCAAAATAATTTCCATGGCTAAACAGAGAAATCCAGGGCAGGCTAAGGGCAAAAAAGAGGCATATAGGTGGTGGAAGCAGGTAGAAGCTACCAAGGAGGAGTGTACCTACTTGGCCCGCACTTGCAGGGAGGCAGTTAGAAAGGCCAAAGCAACTACAGAGCTAAGACTAGCAACACGTAATAAAGACAACAAAAAGTCTTTTTCTAGGTATGTAAGGAGTAAAAGGAAGATGCAGGGCAGCATAGGACCTCTACTGAACAAGGAGGTGCAATTAGTGACTGACAGGGGGTACAAGGCTGAGCTCTTCAATGAGTTTTTTGCCTCACTGTTCCTGAACAAGGGTCAAGATAAGGTGCCTCGTGGGTTCTTTGTTAGGCATCAGAGAGACACCCGCCCACCAACTGTCGAGGCTGACTTGGTGCAGAGTCACTTGGATGGACTGGATGTGTTCAAGTCGGCAGGCCCGGATGAGCTGCATCCGAGAGTACTGAAGGAACTGGCCAGTGTCATAGCAGAACCACTGTCACGGCTGGTTGTGGACCCACTGACTCAGGTCAGGTCCCGGAGGACGGGAAAAGGGCCAATGTGGTCCCTATTTTCAAGAAGGGGAGGAAGGAGGATCCCAGTAATTATAGGCCAGTCAGTCTCACCTCCATCCTTGGAAAAGTCTTTGGAAAGAGTATTAAAGACCATATTTCTGTGAGTTCAGTGGGAAAAATAATGCTGCAGGGAAACCAGCATGGATTCGTAGCAGGCAGATTGTGCCTGGCTAATCTGGTTTCTTTGTATGACCAGGTCGCAAAATGCTTAGACACAGGAGAAAAGGTGGATGTCATTTTCTTGGATTTTACCAAGGCCTTCGATATGGTCTCTCATCCTATTTTCATAAATAAATTAAGAGGCTGTGACATAGACACGGTCCAGTGGGTGGCAAATTGGCTTAGCGGTCGCACCCAGAGAGTGGTAGTAGACGGGTCGGTGTCGTCCTGGAAGGATGCGGGTAGTGGTGTCCCACAGGGCTCGGTCCTTGGACCTGTACTCTTCAATATCTTCATCAGTGACCTGGATGTGGGGGTGACGTGTACTCTGTCTAAGTTTGTGGACAATACTAAATTGTGGGGTGAAGTGCACACCCCAAAGGGTAGGGAATGACTGCAGGCAGACCTGGACAGGTTGGAAAAGTGGGCGGTACACAATAGGATGCAGTACAGCAAGGAAAGGTGCAGAGTGCTGCATCTAGGGCACAAAAATATCTGGCACATCTACTGGCTGGGAGTGACCCTCTTAGCAGCATGGAAGCAGAAAGGGATCTGGGAGTCCTAGTGGACTCCAAGATGAACATGAGTCGTCAGTGTGACGAAATCACCAGCAAAGCTAACTGCACTTTATCATGAATCAGCAGATGCATGACAAATAGATCCAAGGAGGTGATACTTCCCCTCTATGCAGCATTGGTCAGACCGCAGCTGGAGTACTGCGTCCAGTTCTGGGCACCGCACTTCAAGAAGGATGTGGATAACCTCGAGAGGGTCCAAAGGATGGCCACTCGTATGGTCAGGGGGTTACAGGACAAGCCCTATGAGGAGAGACTAAGGGACCTGGACCTCTTCAGCCTCCACAAGAGAAGGCTGAGAGGTGATCTTGTGGCCACCTACAAATTCATTAGGGGGCACAGCAAGGGATCGGAGATGCTCTGTTCACCAGGGTGCCTCTTGGGGTAACAAGGAGCAATGGTCACAAACTGACAGAGAGCAGATTTAGGCTGGACATCAGGAAGAACTTCATGGTAAGGGTGGCCAAAATTTGGAATGGGCTCCAAAGGGAGGTAGTGCTCTCCCCTACCTTGGGGGTCTTCAAGAGAAAGTTGGATAGACATCTGGCTGGGGTCATCCGAGCCCAGCACTTTTCCTGCCTAGGCAGGGGGTCAAACTCTAATCTGTTGAGGTCCCTTCCAACTCTAGCAGCTATGAATCTATGAAACTTCTTAATTCCCATATTAAAACCAGTTGCATTTTCAACAACGGAACAAGGAGCAATGGTCTCCAGCTGTAAAAGGGAAGTTGAGCTTAGATATTAGGAAAACTTTCTCATGAGGAAGGTAGTAAAGCACTGGAACAGGCTACCCAGAGAAGAGGTGGGATCTCCACCCTTGCAGGTTTTTTAGACCTGGCTAGACAAAGCCTTGGCTGGGATGATCTATTTGGGCCTGGCCCTGCTTGGAGCAGGGGGTTGGACTAAATGTGACCTCCTGAGGTCCCTTCCAACCCTCATTTTCTGATTCAATGAGTTCTCTGCCTTCACTGCTCCTATTGCAAGAGCTTTTACAGAACCCCCATGCTATGAGCTAGAAGCCACCATCTAATTACCACCAGCAAATAGGTAGAGCCCTTCAACAGCAAATATGCAGAGCCCTTTTCTCCCCAGCACCACCTGGGGTGATGAGGAACAATGGTCATAAGCTGAGGGAGAATAGGTTTAGGTTGGAGATCAGAAGACAATATTTTACAGTTAGGGTGGCCAAAATCTGGAACCAGCTTCCCAGGGAAGTGGTCCTCACCCCTACCTTGGGCAGATTCAAGAGGAGGTTGGATGATCACCTGTCTGGGGTCTTGTGAACCCAGCATTCATTCCTGCCTATGGCAGGGGGTCAGGCTAGGTGATCTGTTCAGGTCCCTCCTGACCCTAGCTACTATGAAACTATGAAATTATGAAATTATAATTGCCCATGAGCAGTATGGAAGCTTCCTCTGTTTTCTGTGTGGACCCCAATTTCCATGGATTAGACCTAAGCATTTGACAGACAAAATCCTGGTAGTCTCCCTCAAGTTCTCCAATCCAGGACAGCTCTCCAGTGATCTTCCCTTATTCATAAGCAGTCCCTGGACAAGGTGGTTGAAGGCAGTTGTGGGGGTCTGTGCACCAGGTGTCTCGAGGGGTTTCACCCTGCCTGGGCCCAGCTTGGTACTGGCACCTTCAGGGCTGGAGGTCCTCTGTGCGTATGTCCTCGTAGCTCCTGGAACAAGAGCGCAGGGTGCAAAACAGCAACTGGTTGGGGATGATCGAGGCATCGCGATGCCTCTGTTCTACTGTGGGAATGTCCCAGGCTTCTGGACTTTGAAAGTTGTACCCCCCACCCCCCAATTTCTGCTCCATGTGTCAGGGGGGGTTTAATCCTCTCCTAGAGGCACTGGGTGCTGGCTGCAGCCCAGGCTGGGGATGGGGACTGGGCTGTGCCAATTCTCCTGCTGGGACCAACCCTGCAGGGTCCTGGCTAGAGGGTCTTGCCCTCTGCTCAGGCTCAGACCGATGCCAGATTTGGAGTCAGAAAGGTTTTTGCCCCATGGTCAGACTGGTATGGACTCAGGGGTGCTGGGGACTGCCTTCTTCTGTAGCAGGGGGTCACAGCTTCTACCTGGGATCTCTTGAGCATATATTAACAACGTTTTATAGCAGCAGGACATTGGTGACTGTGGTCCTCCTGCTTTCCCTGGGGCAGGATTGGGTGCAATGTCTGATGTCATGCCAGGGTCAATGGTAGTTTTATAAAGAGTTTAGATGCGGGATGTGTCTGGGGTGGTTTGGACAGGGCTGATCCTGCCTCAGGCAGGGTGTTGGACTAGATGTGACCTCTGCAGGTTCCTTCTTCCCCACTTCTCATGGACTCTCTGCCCCTATGGCCGCTGGAGATCTCCTCCACCCCAACATCTCTACGACCCTATAATGATGACTCTATGACCTCTGGAGATCTCCTCCACCCCAACATCTCTACGACCCTATAATGATAACTATATGACCTCTAGTGGTCCCTTCCAGCTCCACTTCTCTAGGACTTTATCATTCTACCTCCATGGTTTTCAGCCTGTGGTCCATGGACCCCTAGGGTCCACAAACTATGTTTAAAGGGTCCGCAAAAGATGCCTATGATCAATGAAAAGTATGTGAATACCCACACTTGCCATGCAAATGCGCCCACACCTCCATTTGAAAATTTGTAGGGCTCCACAAATGAGAAAAGGTTGAAAACCACTGTTCTAAGGTGAATCAAACCAGGCAGGCCAATGCCCCAGGAAAATGCAAGCAGCTTTACAGAGGCAGTGATGGGAAAGGAGCTTACACCCAGATAATCATTAGTCCTTTGGAGTGATGGCTCCCCACAGGACACAGCTATGTCATTATAATGCTACCAGCACCTCCTCTGCAGCTGGCATTTTGTCCTGCAGCTCATCCCAGTTTCTCAGCTCAGTGGCAGAAGGATTGGTGTCATGGCATGTGCGCCTTGGGCTTTCACTGGTGTAGAGATGTCACCACGATGGAAATCGTCCCTGTCACTGACACTAATGTACCAGCCACTGAACCCTGGGAGATGGATCATGCTTCAGCACCTGATGTTCTCTACCTTGTTCAGCTGGCCCCCAGGCTGAGAGAGCTGCTATGGAGGGTATGGAGGGAAGGCAGAAAACTCACCTACATCTTCCCAGCCGTATAACCATGACGGCCGTCCCGGTGGCGATGAGCAAAACAAGAATGCTGATTCCTACAGTCCAGCCCGCTTTGGAGTGACCGGTGTTTGCTGGGGAAAAAAACCCAGCAAGAGAGAGAGAGGTGGGAGCTCTCCATTTGTACTTGGCCAGCTAGCTCACTCCCTTTACACTTGCCTAATTACCCCTGTGTAACCTATGTAATTAGCAGGGATCCTGGTTTTCTCTGATAAAAAAAACAAAAAACCCCCAAATTTTCTGATTAAAAAAAGTAACCCAAAATCCACATTTTTCCATGATTAAAATAAAAAACCTCTAATATATATATATATAACATACACACACATACACATGCACTTATGCGTAGAAAATTAGAAACACCACTATATACATATAAAGAATGTATTTATATTCTAAAATAATAAAAGGCTTAGTCTGTCTGTCTGTCTGTCTATAATGCTTTTGGGCAACTGCGCATGCACCACTGAGAGGCCCGGCGGCAATTGTCTGGCGGGGCTCTGCCTCCTGAAGCAGGGAGGAGGAAGCCCCACTGCTGTGCGGGAGGAGGCAGAGGCAGGCGGTGGGCGGGGAGGAGGGAGCTGCTACTGCAATTCTGCTTGTTTGGCAGTCCTGGTCATGTCTCTCTCCTATTGCACAGCCCTGCTGACTGTTTTAATTCAAGCTAAAACCTGAATTCAGTGGGCAGTACTAATATTAACTCATGTGAGGTATCAGAGATGCTGTCAAGACACTCAGAAAGACTAGATTTTATTTCACGAGTCTGAATAAGAGATATACTTTTCACGATAATGACTCCAGGACTAATGACACAATCTCTTTTGACTATTTGGTCCATTTTCTTGCCCAGCTTCTTGTGTGTTTTTAAGCAGACTATATCATCTAGGAAACACCCTGGGGGAAACAAGGGAATGTTCCCAGAAAGTTATATTTGTTTTTTTGCTCTGATCTTCACCTGAATAATATAGGGTTAGGCCTCTGGCTTATTAGTAAAGCTTCTAGTTTCTGTTCAGCTGGAGAAAATATGTCATGTTGTGTGTGATGATGATACACCACACCATCTGTACACCCCTTTGCTATATCCTGGATCTGCCCATGTCCAGCTTCTAATTCATGTACTCATAGAAAGTGAGGGTTGGAAGGGACCTCAGGAGGTCACATCTAGCCCAACACCCTGCTCAAAGCGGGATCATCCCCAACCACATCATCCCAGCCAAGGCTCTGTCTAACCAGGTCTTCAAAACCTCCAAGGATGGAGACTGCACCACCTCTCTGGGTAACCTGCTCCAGTGCTTCACCACCCTTCTAGTGAGAAAGTTCTAATATCCAACCTCAACTTCCCTTGCTGCAACTGGAGCCCATTGATCCTTGTTCTGTCATCTGCCCCCACTGAGAACAGTCCAGCTCCATCCTCTCGAACCTCTCTTCAGGGAGTTGAAGGCTCTTATTCAATCCCCTCTCGGTCTTCTCTTCTGCAGACTCAATGAGCCCAGTTCGCTCAGCCTCTCCTCATAAGTCATGTCCTCCAGCCCCCTCACCTTTTTTGTTGCCCTCCAATGTGTCCACATCCTTTTTGTAGTGGGGGGCCCACAACTGGACACAGTACTCCAGATGTGGCCTCACCAGTGCTGAATAGAGGGGAAGAATCATTTCCCTTGATCTTCTGGCAATGCTTTTACCAGTGCAGCCCAGGATGCCCTTAGCCTTCTGGGCAACAAGGGCACACTGCTGGCTCATATCCATCTTATTGTCCGCTGTCACCCCCAGGTCCTTTTCTGCAGAGTTGTTGCCCAGCCAGTCAGCTCCCAGCCTGCACCAGTGCATGGGATTGATTTGTCCTAAGCACAGTACTTTGCACTTCTCCTTATTTTCTGTGCCCTGTATTGATTTTGTGGAAGTTTCTGTTACAGGGGTTCAACCTCTTCCAGGGTTTTAGGGGAAAAGAGGTGTTTGCTTGGCCCAAGTTAAAACCATTCTCACCACCATTTCATCAGGTTGCTCTTGTGCACTCATGCATTGACATTGGGGCTTGAAATCCAGGCAGTGCACCTACCCCAGGGGATAATGAGGCCCCCGGCCTGCAGGCTGCTATGCTCCACTTGGCAGGCATAGCGGTGCCCATCCTCTGGTGCCACAGCCAAGGCGCTGCGCAGCTGGTACGTCAAGTCAGCGTTGGGCAGGATCCCAGTGGAGCTCATTTGTGGGCCCGGTGCCACCTTCTCCCCATCACACAACCAGGACACGTGGACTGGCTGGGGGTGGAACCCCATGACCTGGCAAACCAGGTGCAGCGACGGTGTCAGGAGTCCCGGTGTCAGGGGAGGCTCCCAGGCAAACACCACAGCAACTGGGTGCTCTAAAAGGGGCAGAGAATGCATTTCAGTGTCTCCTTCACTACCATGCACCACCCCAGAGGCAGTTGCAACTCTGTGTGGAGTAAGAGACCCCAAGGGAGAGGGACCGCATTGGTCTGGCCTCACCTTGTCTCTCAAGAGCCTCCTTCCTGTACCGCAGGAAGCTGCCGAGATCATTGATGCACGTGGTATTAAGGAAGAAGTGCAGCATGTTGACTGTGCCCTTGTCACGATTGAGGCTGTCCCGTACGTACCGCGTCAGCTCATCCTCCTGCCAGGCCACCCACTCCTGCGTGTCCCGGTCAAAGCTGACAAAGTCTTCGCCCTCCAGGGTGGCTGTGTAAAAGCCCCGCGAGGTGCCATTGAGGTGAAGCTCGCAGCCGATAGAGCCCTGGATCACAAAGGGGACTGGATGGGGGAGGGTTGGAGGGGATGGGTCCCAGGGGGAAGTGGGAGAGAGGAAGAGGGAACATTGCTGTAATAGGAGCGGCTCTGTGATGTACAGTCTCTTCCCCTCCTTCCAACCCATCTGCCTCATACTCACAGGTCAAGTTCAGATGCTCGGCCCATTGCTTCACCTGATGGATGAAGTTATTCAGGTACATGTGGATCATCAGCTCCAGGTTCCTCCAGTGCTCCAGACTCAGGGCTCGCTGGGCCCAGGGCTGGCAGAAGCGGATGGGGCAGGTGCTGCAGTCCAGGGAGTTGGTCTCCATGTCCCCCAGCAGAGCCATACCCCAAGCATCCGCGGAGACGGCGTCGTGGAAAGTGGCGGTCTGGAGCACTCGGAGGTTGTGGGACCCTATGGGAAGAGGTGGGGAGGCTGCCGGGTTGTGGGGAGAGAAGGGGAGAGCTGAGCGATGGAGAGTTGGGGTGAAGGGTTTTCGGTGCAGTGTTACCAGCCCAAGAGCTTGAGCCATTCGTGGGCCTGTCTCTCTCCTACTTCATGGTCTTGTGTCTCTCCTAGTTAACGGTCCTGCTTCTCCTATTTCACAGCCCTGCACACGGTTTTTTGCTCTACATAAAACCTTTAACATAGATGTGGTCGTATTAACTCAGGTGCAGAAAAGCCTACTAGCGAAGTATCAGAGGCGCCGTCAAGAGGCTCAGAACGGCAAGATGCTGTTTGATGAATCTGAAGGAGAGACGTACAATTCACTGCAACTGCTACAGAACTTGGGACACAAGCTTTGGATTGTTTTGGCTATTTTTGACTAGTTTGTCGGTTTTCTTCAAAAAACCTCATTTTTTAACTAGTTTTGCCTAGTTTGTTAATTTTTGCTAAAAAAACCCCTTTGCTTTGACTATTTTTCGCCTAGGTTCTTAGTTTTCTTCAAAGAACCTTTGTTTTGACTATTTTTTTGCCTAGTTTATTAATTTTTGTTTAAAATTTTTTTTTACTATTTTGCCTTTTCTTTTTTGAAAAAACATTTGTTTTGACTATTTTTGCCTAGTTTGTTAATTTTCTTTTAAAAAATCCTTGTTTGCACAATTTTGCCTACTTTGTTAGTTTTCTTTAAAAAACTTTTTTTTTACTATTTTCCCTAGTTTGTTAGTTTTCTTCAAAAAAATCTCTTTGTTTTGACCATTTTTTGCCTAGTTAGATTTCTTTTAAAAAAAAAAAGTTTTTACTGTTTTCCCCTAGTTTGTTAGATTTCTTCAAAAAAAAAACCCTTAGAATTCATCTAGCAAACGTGCACATTACCGTAGTTACGTTCATTTTTGCTTTGATCGGACATGGAATTGTACCGTGCTAGCCCCCTAGCTTATTAGTAACACACACAGTATCTGCTGAAGTGGAGAAAAATGTGTGTTGTGGAACCACCCAATTACCTGCTGGGGGGTTGCAGAGAGGATGGTGCTAAACTGTTCACATTGGTGGCAGATGACAGAACAAGGAGCAATGGGCTCAAGTTGCAGCAAGGGAAGTTGAGGTTGAATATTAGGAAAAAAAATTTCACTAGGGGGGTAGTAAAGCACTGGAACAGGTTACCCAGAGAGGAGGTGGGATCTCCATCCTTGCAGGTTTTTTAGACCTGGCTAGACAAAGCCTTGGCTGGGATGATGTAGTTGGGGCTGGTCCTGCTTTGAGCAGGGGATTGGATGAGATGTGACCTCCTGAGGTCCCTTCCAGCCCTCATTTTCTGTGGTGCTACAGATAATAGAAAAGCCCCTAGTGTCATCACGGGGGGAACAAGAAGAGCTGGGGGACAGGGAGCCCCCAGGAAGGGAGGGAAATGTGGAGCAAGTTGAACAAGTCTTGTTCTCATCAGTTCCCCGCAGGCTTCAAGGCTTCATTGCCCAGTTTGACAGGAGGGCAAAGCTACCCTTGCATCTCAGACTGCCCAGAACAAAGGACACCGGCGCAGCTTGGTGCTATCCTGTGCTGGCTCTGGAGGCTGTACCCCCCCCAACAAGAGGCCAGGGGTCCCCGCTTCACAGCCAGTGCCCCCAGCACCCATGCCAGGAGAAAGAGAGGAGGCAGCATGCACCCAGGAGGTAGGTGTGTGGATCTTTAGGGCCAGTAATGGGAGCTCTCCTGTGCCATCATTCACTCCTGAACATGTAAAACTTCTCCTTCTCCTTGGAGCGTCTTCCTGCGGGTACTAACAGAGACCAGCCAGTCGTGTCAAGAGCACTGGGGGGAGGGGGGAGGGAAGTCACAGCCCCTTCTCAGTGCTGTTCCCACATTAAGGCTTCGTGATCAGTTAGTGCAGGCGGCAGCTGTGTGAGGAAGTGCTGGGGGTGGCGGGGAGGGGGGAGAAAACACTCATCTTGCACTTACCGGTGCATGGGAAGTGGGACAGAAACCCCCCAGCCTTGCTGTCATGCTGGCTTTCTCTCCTGACTCCCTGGGACCTGACGGGTCCCCAGTGCTGGAGTAGGAGACAGTTTGCCACTGGTAGCAGGGAGGTCTGCATCACCTAACACTGGCACAGGCATCAGGCCCCATGCGGCTTTGCTCAGCACCGCAGCTCTCAGGGCTGGACTGCCTGGTGTAGGAGCTCTGGTTAAGAAGACGCTTCTCTGATGCTTCCTCTGCCTGAAGAAAGGTGTTTGTACACAAAAGCTTGCAAAGAAGTATTTTTCCAACTATTTTAGTTGGTCTAATAAAAGATATCAGATTGACCTAAAGAACCTTGTCTGCCTGGTTAAGAAGAAAAACAAAAATGGAAAGGACCTTGATGGACCTTTATAAAACCATAGGGCGTTCATGGAGGACTTCCCAACATTTGGACATAATCATTGAGGGCACTGACTTACTTCAATCCTGTGCCCAGGTCTGCTCCCTGCACCTCCAAGAGCATACAGAAGAGCTAAAGAAGGTCCAGAGAAGGGCAGCGAGGATGATGAGGGCTATGAAGGGGCTTCCCAAGCAGGCCAGGCCTGGTCTGGTTAGAAAAGAGATGCCTGAGTGGGGACAGAGAAGGATTTCCAAAATACTGAAGGGTGAAGAGGAAGTCACCAGGGATTTATCATTATTTATTATTATTTATTTATTATCTCCCCATACAAGAACAAAGGATCACGGCATGAGACTAGGAGGTTGTCAGTTGATAAAGAGCACCAGGCAGGTCTTTTTCACCCAGTGTGAAAGGAAAAGCTGGGACTTGTGGCCACTAGATGTGGTGGAAGCTGAGAGTGTCACCAGATCCACCAAGGGCTTGGACACAGTCTTGGAGGAAAGGGGCATCGGTTGCTATTGAGCATGGGAGTGACGGGCCCGGCCTCTGAATCAGACCTTCCTGGACCTTCAGTGCTGGAGGCTGCAAGAGAGAGAGGAACGGGAGGTCGCTTGTGACACAGCATAACCTCTAAGAATGGCCATTTACTGGATCAGACCTTAGATCCATCTTGCCCAGTCTCCTATTTGCCAGTAAGGTGCTGGCAAGCAGCAGGGGAGAAAGGGGCCTCAAGATAGCTGGATGAGAGAAAAATGAAATAGACACACACACAATCCAAAAAGACCCTGAAGGGCATATGGAAACAGCAGCTGAAACACTCAAAAAGGAAGGTAAAATGTAAGACTTCACAAACGAGCCAGAGATCACAAGAACCGAAGCGCAGGTGCGTACGCTTGGCAGGCAACACAGGCTGAGATAAACATCTTGACACAGAGAGAGATAAGCATTGGTGCAAGGTGGGGGGTGGCATGCCAGTATAAATACAGACCTGTCCATGGGTGGATCTAGGATTTTGAGAAGGGGGTGCTGATGGTGTGGTGTGTCCTCACGTATAGCACACCACACATTTTTCTCCAGATAAAAATGAGAAGTATTCCAAATACACTAGCGGCCTAAGGATGGATGATCCTGTTTTAAGAGGGATGCAAAAAACAAATGTAACTATTGGAATGAGTGAAAAAAACCAGCCTGGGAAACAGGAGCCATGTTATGGAGAGTGTCGAAATAAATGGCTGACTTGCAGCAAAGAAAGGCTTAACTTGATTAGTGGAAGATCAAGGGCATTAAAAAAAGGAGAGAGGGGCATTCACACCTCTGGAGTGAAGAGTTTAGAAGGATGCATTGTTATTTACATTGTAATAAACAGCAGTGTTTCATACATAACGTGCATCTAAACAAAACACATCATGTACAAGCGCCTTTAGTTGCGAGGGGAGATGTTGTTCCTGTCGGACCCCAGTCGTATTGCTTTTCCCAGGTTGGAGGTTAGACCCAGGCCCCTTTTTCAAGGTGGAACATAGCCCTTGCACTGCCATCAGGGCCTGGGAAAGCGTTATGTGGAGCTTCCTGTCTAGTCATTAACAAAGCTCGGGGAACTCATTGGCAGCTGGCCAGGCCGTGGCCTGGGACCCCAGATTTCAGTGTAGACAAGAGGGTCTGGCGGGTTTTGCTCTTTGAAATGCTTCCCCTTCTGTTTCAGCAGCAGAAAACAAATGATTGGGGTGCATGGCGGCGTGTCATGCTTCCATCTCTGTCTATCATATCCCTTCTCACACGTCATTGTTGCCGTCATTGCGTGTCACTGATGCAGTGTCAGGGTTGAAGTCTCTGGGACCAGCAAAGAGTCTCTTGAATGCCAGCAAAGAGACGCAGCCAGGAGAGCCCAATACCAATCTCGTCTTAAAGAACCTCCATGGGCTCAGTTCGGTGGCAAAGGTTGGGTCACGTTTATTGTCTACATATGTGTGCTCTGATGGGTGAGGTGTTCGCGCGTGTTTGCCTGTGGCTGGGTATACACACACCACCACATAGCCTCCCCTCAGCTGATATAAAGGTCTCATAATTGCTAATGCCCCTTTCAGCCACAGATCCAAACAAACCATCACGTTCCAACAGGGTCTTGACCGTCTTGACACCGTCCTGTGGACACGTCCATGTCCTGTGGACACGCCCATGATCTGTGGGCATGTCCGCATCTTACGAGCACGTCCACTGTTCTATGGGCACATCCACTATCCTGTGGCCATGTCCATGTCCTGTGGGCATTTCCAACATCCTATGGGCACGTGCACATCCTATGGGCACATCCAATGTCGTGTGGGCATGTCCGCATTCAGTGGACATGTCCGTGTCGTGTGGACACGTCTATGTCCTGTGGACACATGCATGTCATGTGAGCATGTCCATGTCCTGATCTGGGGGTTCCTGTTTCAGATTTATCATCCTGGCACTGAACCGTCCTGCACCTTGTACAGAGGTCTCCCCCTCCCATCTCCTGATACTGGGGAGTCCTGGACACCCCTTGCTCCTTTCTGCTGCGCTGGTGCATCCTTATGTTCCTCCTGGCAGATCCTTTGATCCCAGAAGCAGTTGAGGCCAATCCCCAACAATTAGCAAGTGAGAGAAGGTGGATGACAAGGGACATGGTCAAGGGGGGTGATATGCACAGGCCAGGGATCACACTTCATGCTAATAAGGTGCCCCCTGTCTCGTCATATTCGACTAATCAAGCTATCCTTAGCTCTGCCATGCTGCCGCCCATTGGACGCTCCTGGTCACAAAGCTCCCGTTTCACAATCCTCATTTCAATGCTGCTCCATTTGCTTTTGCTTCAATCCAAAACCAAACAACACAGCTCCAGTCCCCGGGTGTATTAGTATGGATTCTATTTTCTTTTTAATGAGGAAAAAATACCTGTTGTTTGGTATCTCAGGATGCACCCACCATTGTGATGGATCAGTCCCACGCACCGGTGCAGGCTAGGGGTGACTGGCTGGGCAGCAGCTCTGCAGAAAAGGACCGGGGGTGGCAGTGGACAAGAAGTGGAGTAGGAGTCATCAGTGTGTCCTTGATGCCAAGAAGGCTACCTGCATCCTGGGCTGCGTGGGTAGGAGCGCTGCCAGCAGAT
>NW_005842919.1:0-2342 GCF_000455745.1 Alligator sinensis
GGAATTGACTTGGTCGGTACATAGAAATACTAAATGGAAGAACTCATTGAAGAGCTCTGCTTTTTTCCCCACGTCAACCACCAACTGTCCTGATTTGTTTTGCAGGGGCCCTATGTTGCTGCCATCAGTTGAGAGGTGCCAGACAAGTGGAAGTCTGACTTTACACTCCAGCATCAGAGGGTGCACAAGATAGTGAGTCTCTCCTGAACGCTAGCAATAAGGAATGGTCCATCTCCAGGTCAGACAAGTGCTACTTTTTTTCTCTCCAGGAGCTTTAGCGCATGATCAGGGCAGTAGCAGCACAACATGGTGGTATTTTGAAAAGACGAAAGTTAAGAGAAACTTGATTCACTCCCCCACCACATTTTGATACTTAGCAGGAAAAGTTGGAGAATAACATGACACATCACACATATATCATTAGGCTGGCTTCTGGAGGCCCTGCATGTGGCAGCGGCTTCATTTGCTGTAGATACCTAGTAGGAGACAGTTCTTCTATGAAGACCTTGTACTCCAAATAGTTGCAGACAGATTGGTAGAAGAAAAGGAAGCCACAGAGATGGAAATGATTTGTACTTCCCAGCAGGGAAAATTACCCTGTACTGAGCTTGGTGCTGCTGTGGCTAAGCTGTAGCTAGTACTCACTAAGCTGTAGCTAACACTTGGGTATGCTTCTAGCACAGTCTTCAGTGTAGGCATCTGCAGTGAAAGGCCTGGAAGATAATCTGATATTCTGAGTCTTCGTCTAGCACCTTATCCACTGCATAATGGACAAAATCCTGATCACTTCTTCAAAAATAAGGATTGACACATTTGAGACAGCAAGGGCACCTCTCAGAATAATGGAACCTAAGAATAGCATTAGAAGGGCTGTATCTTTTCTTGCTTCCCCTTGTCTCCCACTCACCTTCTGTCATCTGGGTCTTATGAGCACATTAATGTGTTCTGTTGGAACTCCATGAGAGAGAGAGATGTTCTTTTATGTTCAAAGTGCCTTTTCTCTGCAGTGATAAAGCTTCCACTGTGGTTTGCATGGTGTGGGGCAGGAATATGTCTTTCTTTATGAAGATGCATTAAATGAAACATTCTCAAGTACAAAAAAAGAAAGTATGTAGAGGCAAGTTCACATCTTGTACCAGCAAGGACAATGGCACTTAGATCTACCATGCTATATAGCCTCAAAAAGTGTTTTAAGTAAGTATAATTATTCCCACTTAACATGTGTGAACACTAAGGTACAGAGAAAAGAAGTGACTTGCCCCAGATCACGTTTGCCAGAACCAGGAATAGAAACCAGGTTTCCTGAGTTCTTAGGCAAGTGTTCAGTCCTCCAAGTTACCCTGCCTTTTTCTTTTCTCTCATGACTTCAGTGATGTTAGGATCAGAGCACATCTGCACTGAGAATACTGGCAATTGCTCTCAGCTGCCCCACCTCCATCTTGCAGCAGCAGATGGTGGGTAGGATGCTGTTTTCATCTCTCCTCCCCCTCTAGCATGTCCCAAGAGGCTCCAAGGAGGGATCAAAGCTCTGCTGTGCAGGGTGCTGTACAAACAGCACAGAAAGGTGGTCACCACCCCAAAGCTCTTGCAGTCTGCTTTTGAGGCTCGGTCATGGTGGACACTACATAGATGGAGGCCTAGGAATGTTAGTTGTCTTGTAGCAGGGATAACCCTCCTCTCGGTCCTGTGCTGAAGTCACCGAGGTCCTGCCTGAGAGACACAGGGGGCACCAAGCACGCAGCCCGTGCAGGGCTGATGGGAGAACAGGTCTGAAAAAGCACCGATGTCAGACAAGAAATTTAAGGCAGGAAAACGTGCTTGCATGACAGAGCTGCTAAACAGCTCTTCTCTGGCAGGCTCTCCATGTACCCGCCAGATGGTGGCTCTTCTAGTAGCCCAGTCGTTCTGAAGCTTTCTAGAGTCCGGGCACCCCCAGGAACTTGTGCCAACTGAGTGGCTCATCAGTTCAAAAGCCCGCGATGTGTGTCTGACGGCGCTTGCCTCTTGCAGAGGGGCCGGGCAGTGGGTGGAGTGGGGTGGTCCTCGCCTGCCCTTGCACTTGCTGCAGGCACCTTCAGGGGGTCTCAGGCACTCCAGGGCACCCCCTCCCCTCCCCTCCCCATCAGTACATCGCCAGAGCACCACCACCACCCTCGGCGAGCCCAGCCCTGCCTGTAGCCCTGGAGAGGCCGCAAAGCCCTGGTGCTCTGGGCACGTTGCTCCGGTTTCACCGAGACCAGCGTATGGCCCCGGCGGGGCGGCCCGCAGCCCTGCAGCTCCTTTGACCTTGAGGGGCGCCGCGAGGCCGCGGGCTCCCTCAGGGCGCGGGGCTGCGGCCCCTG
>NW_005842919.1:3124-24296 GCF_000455745.1 Alligator sinensis
CGCGACCTCGCTCACCTTGACTAGCACCTGGCTCCTGCGTGCGGGACTCCCGCCCAGCCGGAGCCTCCCCACCTCACTGCAGAGCTGGGGGGCGGTGCTACCCATCGGAGCAAAACTTGAGCCGGCAGCTGAGCTGCCCTGGAAGACGAGGACAGCAAGCCCCTAGAAAGGCCACCCAGGGCAGCCCAGAGAGAGACAGAGAGACGCTGTCTGCCTGCCGGTCCCAAAGACAGACCCCCATCTCTTTTGTTTTGTTTTCTTGTCTTGCCCGTTCCTTGTAGGCGACGACCCCGGGACTTGGTTCTGTTCATCTTGCATGTGAGATCTGAACCGGAGCGGAGGAATCTAAAGCCATCACCATGGATTTTGTCATGAAACAAGCTTTAGGAGGTAAGCCTAGATTTGTGCATGTCATGCGGCGGATCTGATAAGGGCTTGGGTTCTCTCTGTCACTTCGTCGCTGTCCCCTCACTTTTTCACGTGCGTCTGCAGCACGCCCGGATAGGAATTTTCCCCTTTAAAATCACATGGGAGAATTCGCTGGAGAACCCCAAATGCAGTGCCACTGAGCAGATGAAGCAATATTGTGTTGCATCGCACTGCCACAACTTATTTTCTTTTGAATGCGTCCTGCAAATGTCTTCACAATATACCAAACATTCTGGCACTCATACATCTGGCAAAGCAGCAAGGAGTACGTTTACTGCTTTGAACTCCAGGGGGCAGCAGGCAGTGGACTACCATAGGACCTGGTTCAAGTCAATGGGAATTTTTCCACTGACTTCAATGGACTTTGAATCGGGTCCATAATCCATATGGCCCTGGGTGCCCCAGGCAAGCAGACACATTTTCATCTCTAGCAGCTGGTCACCCATACAAAACAGCCTTTGTTGCTCACAATAGTATGCTGCCTTCAACGACTATGATTGTTTCAACCTGGTGTGCTAGTTATAGATCTGCTTGCTGTTAGCAGATTTTACATATCCAGAGTAAGGCCAAACTAAGTGGCAAAATTCAGTATGTGAGATCTCACCCTGAATTCTATTACAGGCATGAAGCTCTGTTCAAATTTTGACTTAAAGTCAAATAGTGCAGATATTTCAAACTGCGCACAAGACTAGTCAGGTTTCTAGGACTACTGCAACAGAGAGATCCACTGATCTGAGCCAAAGACCTTTCTCCAAAGGTGTGCTGTTAGAGCCTGATCTTTAACATTGCATAAACACAGCTACTATTGCATGTAATAAACCTGTCTAATTATACAATGCAAACAACAAAATGAAATAAAAGCACTCATGATATTAATAAAGGAATTCCCTCATTCTGTTGGCATTATGCTGCCTCTGTGACCCATTCTGATTCAGCAGAAATGCCGCAAGTCGCATATTTGATATTGCTGGCTGTATGTTAGGTTCATGGGATATTAAGGCCTAATTGGAGGTCAGCGGTACAATTTAGATTTATTCATTTTGTTTCTTATCTGTTCTTTTTTACTTTAGATAAATTATATTGTCATCAGACCTACTGCAGTTATTTTGTACTTGTTATTGATATCATTTGCTGTTTAAACTGATGATAGATTTTTACCACGAGTCGCTTTTCGTTCTAAGAATATTCCGTATTTACCTATAAAATGCAATAAAGAAGCCATTTTAGATTGAAAAAATAGAGCAATAAAATGCCTGACTCTGCATTGAGGGTAAAAAGGTTACATTTTAATTTCTTTTTCTTCACTTTAATTTCTTATGGGTTTCACCTGCCGGTTAGGTAGACTATACCTAAGCACATAGTTGATGCCAGGGACTTGCATGTTGCTTACCAGTGTGTTGCCATATTTAATTTAAAATTCAAAGCACACTTTAAAAGGGAAATAATTTCACTGAGTTCTGCTACGCTTACTCAAGCTGAATAGTATCAGTAGTATCCCATTGAAATTAATGGGATTACTCACAGAATGCAGTACTCAGCAGTGCATTTATGGGTGGGAGAATCAGACTTGTTGGACCACTTACACTGATTAAAGGTGGCATAATTTTTCCCTTGCTGGAGGAAGGAGAATATACAGAAGAAAAAATATGAAATGTTTTATGATGTGGAATTGTACTTAATATGTAACAATTAAGGTGCACAGCCGTAACTCTGGATTTGAAATTACTTAGAAGGAAGTGATTGCCCATGGAATAGCTAAGGATCAAAGTCCAGCCTGGCATCAATCCCAACAAAATGCCATGTGCCAATCTCAATATTTGCATTATGATGTTAGCATTTAAAAAAGCAGTATTTTAAGATTGTCGGCTGTCTGTGGTTTTGACATTTTTGAGGTGTCAAGGACATACTGCTGTTGGATGCAGCATCATTCACTCTGTCTCTTACAGGGATTGATTAATACCTAATAGACTCGCTCATCACATGCCTAGATTTTTCCCATTTGCCAGCTAAAGAGAAATAACTGCAGCACTGTTGAAAAAACAAGAAATGTTAATTAATGATAGCCAAGTGCCACAGCCAATGCTGTTAATGGGTTTCAGTTTTTCCAAGTGGAATTACTACAGATACATAAAATCACAACTCAGGATCACTCAACCAGCTGTTTCAACATAACATTTTCATCACTGAACAGCACTGACACATGCATTATGCCTAAACAGCTGGCAGAATGTTTTAATTTTATTTGTCTTATGCATTGAACCCGCATGCTTTGCTGCAGATCTTTTAATAGTATATGAATAAATATATATTCACATACTGCACAATGAAACAAGAATGCTGAGGTCCCAAGGGGAAGTCATTTTGCAGAGCAGAAACGCTTTCTGGTGTCAGTTTTCTTGTGCATTTTAAAAACAAGAATTGATGTCTAAACATGAATGGATATTGCAAGGACCTGGCCCTTGTTTCCACAAAAGGTTTTATGCTAAATATTCAAGTTTATTATTTATAATTAAGGGCCAACCTATTCTTTTCCCAGTGAACATCCAATGAATCTTTTCAGATTAGTGGGGAAACTCTCACTGGTTTCAGTGGTGCAGGGTGGAGCTCATGAAGGGCAACTATATTAGAATGATAGTGTCTTGCATAAGTTACAGAGTGCCTTTTTCACAGGATTGTCACTCATACATTTTTCTTACACAGCTTTGTCTTTCTGGCATTCTGATTAATATCCCCTTAACCTGAATTCTTCTCCTCTATCCAAGAACTTCTTTTTATTGCATAAAATTACATATTCAAGGCTTGATTCACCTTTTTTTGGTTTTGAACCTTGTAGTTACGTGAGGCTTTGAAGTGGCCAGTTTGGGTAAAATAACTGCCTACAAACATGGGGGACTCCGTTCAATGGCTGAGGAAGCCCCTTCCAGGCCAGTGCTCCACCACGGAAATTGGAACGAATACGTTGCAACTTCCTGGGGACATTTTCCCAGTTTCATTTATCTGGAAGGATGATATTCCTCTGTGAACTTCTAGAAGTAAATAGGACAGCCTTTTCTCATGTGATCGCTATGTAAATGGCATGTTCTTCTCTTGTGTTCAACAGAAAATATTTGCAAATAAGAAGCACCTGCAGCCAGATTTTGTAACGCTCTGTGCAACTGGAATTGAGGCCAGAGCTCTGTGGAGATAAATGCACCAGCTGAGGATCTGGCTCTGAATTCTTCTAACCAAGTGTGTGGTGTGAATCTGAAAAGCCTTATGTCTATGAATAGTGCCAATCTGGACAGATCTCAGAGGCTTTTTGGCCTTTGGAAATAGGACCCCTTGTTGATAGAAAGGTTGAAACAAAGCATAAAGAGAACCTCTCAGCGTTCTCTACTCCTTCTCCCTTCCTGGTGCGTTTTCACATGGAACAGGCTGGTTTGGATTAAAATAATAAATTGCAATATTTAGCCTAATGTTTTTGTGGGAGCTAGGACCTAGACTTTGAATTGGTACCTGAAGACATTTCATCTGGCTCTAAAGCATCTTGACAGGCAATTCACATTTGCCCTATGGATGTTTCCAATCAGACTAACACAAGGCTGGAAGATGTTCAGGGGTATGGATTGATTCTTATTAGAGTTGACTGCCTAGTGAAGACAATTATCTGTGGTAGGTCTGGTGAATTAGAAACTAAAGCGTGATTGGTTTTCACTGAATCACAAGAGATACATTTTTATGCCTAAACAATTAGTTTTGGAGGGAAATTGTATTCTGAGGTGGATGCAGAAATAGAAAACACCTTTTACCACCCAATCTGTTTGTGCTTAGACTCCTATGCATTTGCACTAGATAACTATTCTCTGCTATCACCTTTAGTACCAGCTGATGAGAATGAAGCAATAGTGCTGGAACCTACACAAGGACTGACCCTTGACATCTGCATGGGCCTTAAAGTCTCTCTTTATCATGGATCTGTCTCCTTCCACAGCTACTGTGCTTGTGATAGTGTGCACTAATAGCCAATAAAACAGTGTGTCAAACACTGCCTAAACACTGCTTAATTAACACAGTAGAGAGGATGAGACCCATTGACATTTTTCTCAGAGCCTTGCTACAGAGACTGTTCCATCTTACCCTTGCAGTATTGTAGTGATGGTTGGTAGAAAAAGGGAAATCAATTCATTAAGACCTTTGCAGGTGCTGTGTTATATAAAAATACTGTCCCATATGAAACGTTTAGAAACAAAAACAGCATGGTATTTCTCCCACACTTATGGCCAGAGCCCTGACACGGAGGCTTATACAGGGCTAGAGCCACATGAGTACATACACATATACTGCAGTTACTACTTTGTACAAATAACAGTGGCAAATGGTGAGAGAGAACAGAAACCTGGAGACCAGTAAATTGCACTCTTATACTTGACAGACTCAGCAAATACAGTTGTGCTGTACCTCACCAGTGCAGCACGACTGAGAGCTACTGTTTGGCAAGCCGAGCCTCAGAACCCCAAAACAACACAATTATAGTAGATCAACCAGAATATAGGATTTCACCGTGCAAAAGCCCTAATAATAATAATAAGAGCTCTAGCATACACAGTGTTTTCAAACAGGGCATGCTATGCATAAGTTTTCTGTGAATCTGAGAATGTGATGGGACAAATGAAATTTTAAATCTGACCTACTATAGAATACACAGATAGCTCAGTACCTCTGTCACTGATATCTTAAACAAAGTCTATGCAACTCACCTTAACCAAGAAAGAATGAGCCTTATGCCTCCTAAGGCTGCGGGCCTGATACTTCTTACTGCTACAAATCATTCCTCTTCCATTTTCTGAGAGCATCCCAAGCCAAGTGGTGTGCTTAAGGCTTTGCCTTATTTTAATGCTTATTTGTTTAGAAAGAAAATAACAGCTTTGGTTAGACCCAGTTTCCTAACAGAAACACTAAAGTCTGGGTGCCTCAGTGCACCATCCACACTAAAGGGCAATCCAGAAAACCTGCAGGCACCTAGTGATAGCCAGTAGGAAACAGTAAGTATAGGGGTAGATATAAATACCCACCACTCTCCAAAGCCTGCACTCTCTACTATCTTGTCCTGCTTTTGAGGGTAGGCATGCTGCTACTGCTTTTTGACCTAGTAGTTAAAACATGTGTCTAGGAAATGGGAGATCTGGAGTTAAGCTTTCCTTTAGCCTGAGGGGACTCAAAGCACATGTCCCACTTTTCAGGAAAGTGCCCTAACCATGAAGCTACAGACTAGCTGGGAGTGTGGGGTGCCCACCACCCACCTGTTGAAGCTGCAACAATGCAGGAGTCATGGGGGCAAACGAATGAACAAAAAGGAGCTGGACAAGATCCCTTCCCTGGCAAGGAGCACAGAGTCAGGGAGCACAGGGCTTGGGGCAGAGAGTTAAATAGCAGATTGGAACAGGGAAAGGGATCAGAGTGACACCTAGGGAGTGTATGGGGCTAATTTGTGGCATACCCAACAGAAAGGTTGGCCCCCACTCATCTAGTCTAGGCCTGGTATATCACATCCACTACTCTCCCCTCCAGCAACAAAAACTGACAGTCACCATATTGTAGAAGGAGATCAAGCATGACTTGCTCTTGTTCAGTCAATGCTGGTTGTACCTGATCACCCTATCCTCCTCTACATGCTTCACCATAGTTCCCTTTAGAACAGCAGTTCCCAACCTCAGGTCGCGACCCAAATGAGGGTTGCAGAGGCAATGCCGGTGGCGCTGCACACAAAAGTTGAGCTGCGCCCTGTGCAGGGAGCTCCCCCACCCCTGGGCCGCTGCTGCATGCTGCCACACCCAGCAGCAGGTCATGGCATAAAAAGGTTGGGAATACTGCTTTAGAATGATCTTTCTAGGTATTGACATCAGATTGACTAGTCCGCAATTCTCCAGATAATCCTTTCTCTAATTCTTAAAAATGGGCACTATATTTGCCCTTTTCCAGTCATCTGGGTCCTTACCAACCCTCCACGAATTCTCAAAGAGGATAGTCAATGATTCTGAAATTACCTCAGTCAATTCCTTGAGGACTCTATAGTGTATTCCATCGAGCCCTGTGAACCTGAAAGTATTTAGCTTCTCTGAGTAATCCTTAACTTGTTCTTTCACTACTTTAGACTGTTTCCTTTCCTATTTTTGCTGCCAACTGCTCTCATCGTCTGATAGCTGACCCTAGTTGTGAAGACGGAAGTAAAAAAGGCTTTAATATTTTAACTTGCTCTATATCAGGGGTTTTCAACTTTTTTTGGTTGGTGTATCCCCAGCAGCCAGTTGAGGAGCAGGGAGTCCCCTGGCCAATCGATGAGGGCGGGGGGCTGGGGGAGGTCCCCCTCATGCAGTAGAGAAACCAGAAGTGCTGAAAGCAGAACTGGAAGTGCCCCCGCTTCTCTGTGCCTTCCCAAGTATCCCCAGGGGTACGCATACCCCTGGTTGACAACCCCTGCTCTATATCATCCATAACTAGATTGCCTTCTGCATTCCATAAGAGATCTGTGGTCTTCCTCTTACTTTTGACATACTTGTAGAACCCTTTTTTATTGTCTTTTATGTTCCTTGCCAGCTGTATCTCAAATCATGCCTTAGCCTTCTTAGTTTTCTCCACAGCTGAAGATTAATAAAAATACTTCCTTTCATTTGCATGGAATGTGGAGGCTTGTCTTCTGCAGAAAGTCTTTGTCATCAGTTTCTTACAACGAGGAGAGCCAGTGGACTCCAGCTGGCTTAAGGGGGCATCTGTGCTGAGTAGCTGAAGGGATCAAAGGCCTGATGAATAGGAAACAAATCTGTAAACATCAACATCTGGTTGCAAACAAGCTATGCAGTGAAAAATGAGCTAAATGCACCAAATACATTTGTAACTGCAGACAGTTGGTCCGGTTGCCACATGAGGCTGGGAGGGAATTTCCGTCTCTGCTGCTACATATGTAAGGGGTGTTTTTTTTAGCCTTTCTCAGAGGCATTGGCTGTTGATTGCAGCCAATCCTGGAGATTTTGACTGGGGCATTCCAGTGCTCCTTCTGGGACTTCAACCCAGAATTTGTCAGCTAGAAGGTCTTGTCCCTCTGCTCAGGGTCAAACTGATCACCATATTTGGGATCAGGGAGGAATTTTACCTGATGCTTGGATTGGTAAGCTCTGTAGGGGGTTTTGCTTTCCTCTGTAGAAAGGGGCTGGAAGCCATGGCCCTATTCCTGGTATCTCTAGAGTGTATTTTAATAATATTTTCAGCAGTAGAGCGTTGGCCACCTTGTGTCCCCCTGCTTGACCTGTGGCAGATAAGGTTATGATGTCTTGTGTTGTGTACGGGTTGACTGTGTAGTTTTGCTAAGAGGTTAGACAGTGGGTTTGTATAGGATGTCTTAGATAGGGAACATGGAATCATAGAGAATCATAGAGAAGTAGGGATGGAAAAACCCTCCGAAGGTCACCTAATCCAACCCCCTGCCTGAAGCAGGATCATCCCTATCCAAACCATCCTATATAAATCCATTGTATCTGATAACTGATGTTAAGGTAATTGCACAATTAAACAGTTAATTGCATAATACCTATGACATGCAGAGGGGGCCTTAGAGTTTATCCAATCATGTCACAGATGGCTCTGCTGATGGTAGTAATATACTGCAAAGAGCTGATTTATGATTGATTCTGTTATGTGGCCAACGCCTTTCATGATGCACCTATATTTATAATAAAAAAATTGAAACTTGCCACTCTGAAAAAGAAATGGTTTGCTTCTAGGATACAAGAAAGTTGAGACACGTCAATTGTTTCATTTAGAAATGGCCATTTAAATAACTATATAATAAAAAACAGAATTTCTGTTGGTATTTAAAAATCAGAGAGCAACGATATTTTTTTGGAAACTTTCAATTATTTTGCAATAGGTCCCTGTTCCTTTTCATTAAAGTTCATCCCTGGCCAACAGCTTTTCAGAGAAAACACTGTTATGTTATTTCAGAATGACCAACCTCCTATATATTGGTGTAAATTGTAGCACTGTGTGGGGGACTGAAAATGAGCTTGGTAAATAATACAACTCTGGTCCTGCTGCAGGATTTGCTAGCACATACTTTCAGTGCCTTATAGAAGTCTTTGGGACTGTGTGCAACTTTAACCCCCAGGTCTCCCTCCCCACCAATTGACAGAGGAGATGAACTGCATATGAAGTCAGTAAGACTATCCATATTCTTATGTATCTTGCTGTATTAGGGCCTGAATATGTACTGGTATGCCATGTGTAAAGCCAGGTCCCTCAGTTATCATTACCCTGTTCTACAGAGCTCAAGGAGAGCAGTTGTGATGTCTCAGTATGATCCAAAATGTTCATACAGAAGACAGGCCAGATTTTCACCTTATAGGCTAACCAAAGTAGATATAGATATAGGTATAGATACAGATACTATATAGATACTGTACAGATACAGATACTATAGATAGATATAGATACTATAGATATATACGTATTCTAATATAATAAAGGGCTTAGTCCATCTGTCTGTCCATAACACTCTCGGAGTACTCTGACAGAAGTGCTGAAAGCAGAACTGGAAGTGCCCCCGCTTCTCTGTGCCTTCCCAAGTATCCCCAGGGGTACGCATACCCCTGGTTGACAACCCCTGCTCTATATCATCCATAACTAGATTGCCTTCTGCATTCCATAAGAGATCTGTGGTCTTCCTCTTACTTTTGACATACTTGTAGAACCCTTTTTTATTGTCTTTTATGTTCCTTGCCAGCTGTATCTCAAATCATGCCTTAGCCTTCTTAGTTTTCTCCACAGCTGAAGATTAATAAAAATACTTCCTTTCATTTGCATGGAATGTGGAGGCTTGTCTTCTGCAGAAAGTCTTTGTCATCAGTTTCTTACAACGAGGAGAGCCAGTGGACTCCAGCTGGCTTAAGGGGGCATCTGTGCTGAGTAGCTGAAGGGATCAAAGGCCTGATGAATAGGAAACAAATCTGTAAACATCAACATCTGGTTGCAAACAAGCTATGCAGTGAAAAATGAGCTAAATGCACCAAATACATTTGTAACTGCAGACAGTTGGTCCGGTTGCCACATGAGGCTGGGAGGGAATTTCCGTCTCTGCTGCTACATATGTAAGGGGTGTTTTTTTTAGCCTTTCTCAGAGGCATTGGCTGTTGATTGCAGCCAATCCTGGAGATTTTGACTGGGGCATTCCAGTGCTCCTTCTGGGACTTCAACCCAGAATTTGTCAGCTAGAAGGTCTTGTCCCTCTGCTCAGGGTCAAACTGATCACCATATTTGGGATCAGGGAGGAATTTTACCTGATGCTTGGATTGGTAAGCTCTGTAGGGGGTTTTGCTTTCCTCTGTAGAAAGGGGCTGGAAGCCATGGCCCTATTCCTGGTATCTCTAGAGTGTATTTTAATAATATTTTCAGCAGTAGAGCGTTGGCCACCTTGTGTCCCCCTGCTTGACCTGTGGCAGATAAGGTTATGATGTCTTGTGTTGTGTACGGGTTGACTGTGTAGTTTTGCTAAGAGGTTAGACAGTGGGTTTGTATAGGATGTCTTAGATAGGGAACATGGAATCATAGAGAATCATAGAGAAGTAGGGATGGAAAAACCCTCCGAAGGTCACCTAATCCAACCCCCTGCCTGAAGCAGGATCATCCCTATCCAAACCATCCTATATAAATCCATTGTATCTGATAACTGATGTTAAGGTAATTGCACAATTAAACAGTTAATTGCATAATACCTATGACATGCAGAGGGGGCCTTAGAGTTTATCCAATCATGTCACAGATGGCTCTGCTGATGGTAGTAATATACTGCAAAGAGCTGATTTATGATTGATTCTGTTATGTGGCCAACGCCTTTCATGATGCACCTATATTTATAATAAAAAAATTGAAACTTGCCACTCTGAAAAAGAAATGGTTTGCTTCTAGGATACAAGAAAGTTGAGACACGTCAATTGTTTCATTTAGAAATGGCCATTTAAATAACTATATAATAAAAAACAGAATTTCTGTTGGTATTTAAAAATCAGAGAGCAACGATATTTTTTTGGAAACTTTCAATTATTTTGCAATAGGTCCCTGTTCCTTTTCATTAAAGTTCATCCCTGGCCAACAGCTTTTCAGAGAAAACACTGTTATGTTATTTCAGAATGACCAACCTCCTATATATTGGTGTAAATTGTAGCACTGTGTGGGGGACTGAAAATGAGCTTGGTAAATAATACAACTCTGGTCCTGCTGCAGGATTTGCTAGCACATACTTTCAGTGCCTTATAGAAGTCTTTGGGACTGTGTGCAACTTTAACCCCCAGGTCTCCCTCCCCACCAATTGACAGAGGAGATGAACTGCATATGAAGTCAGTAAGACTATCCATATTCTTATGTATCTTGCTGTATTAGGGCCTGAATATGTACTGGTATGCCATGTGTAAAGCCAGGTCCCTCAGTTATCATTACCCTGTTCTACAGAGCTCAAGGAGAGCAGTTGTGATGTCTCAGTATGATCCAAAATGTTCATACAGAAGACAGGCCAGATTTTCACCTTATAGGCTAACCAAAGTAGATATAGATATAGGTATAGATACAGATACTATATAGATACTGTACAGATACAGATACTATAGATAGATATAGATACTATAGATATATACGTATTCTAATATAATAAAGGGCTTAGTCCATCTGTCTGTCCATAACACTCTCGGAGTACTCTGACTGGTTATTAAAACAACCAATCAGAGTGCTCCAAGAGCGTTACAGATAGGAGGTGCCGGCAGTGCAGAGGAGCACTGCCATGATGGAAGGGATGGAGCAGGGGGGAGGCCAGGGCTGCTAGCCCCCCACCACCCTGGCCCTGCTCCTTGAAGGTGGCAGTGGCATGGGGTGCTGGCAGAGGGGGAAGGAGGGGATGGTGGGGCAAGCTTCCCCTTGCCCCACTCCCTGCCTGCTCCTGGGAAGCAGTGGCAGTGCGGCGGGGTGGGGGGGTTAGGGTTAGAGTTAGCGAGCTTCCCCCACTCCATCTCCCCCATTCCCATCATTCTTGACAGGCAATTCGCTTGTGTGTGTGTGTGTGTGTGTATAATATGTATTTATGTATGTATATGTACAAATAAATATACATATATATGCATACAAACACATATGCACATGCACACACATAGCTCAAACTTGCATGAGCCATATATAACTCACTTGATCAGAATCTGTGAAAGGACATGCAGAAAACAGAGTGAAGGATCTGCAAAAGCTTCATGTCAGTGCTTTGCCCATCAGGAAATTAGGAGTCTTCCTTCTCTCACAGCATGATCTACAAAGCAATGGAATAAATAGCCATTATCATGGCAGGATATTCACCAAACAAAGAACCATCATGGTTGCAGGTAAATCCTATCAGTTGCAGGATTCAAGTAACAATTACTTAAGAGCATGGGAATATGAGTGATAGGATGGGTAATTCCACATTTACTGAGAGAAGGAAACATTTCTGTGACTGGGTGATTTTTCAAAATAGGGTTTCTGTTCAGAACTGTCACAGGCTTTGGTATCTTGGGCCATAATCAGACATTCATTTCTACTACTGGAAAATGTTGGGAAATCTTCCCAAGAGAGAAAGCTTACAGTAATTCTAGCCTGCAGCCACCCTTTCTCCCCTGTACCCTGGTCACAGGAGTAGAGCTGCCACTGCTCTGTGTGTGTTCCCCAGATTGGGGTTACCCTGGATTAGGGAAGGCACTGGGAATCTTGCCCTACTGCTCCACCCATTTTGGGGACTGAGAGAAGCCTAGAAGCAGGTGATTCCCATGCCTTCCCCAGACCCTGGTCATCCCAGTCTGGAGAAGGTGCAGGGAGCATTTCCCAGTCCTGGATTACTCCCAGTGCCAGAGAGGAGTTAAGTGGGAAAAGTGTACAGGCATTCATTTCTGCAGCAGAAAGTCTCCCAGAGGAGAGATCTTCCTTGCTGGAAGAAAAAGATCTTTCTCTCAGAATCAGCATTTTCCTGTGGGAGAAACTGCGTGAACTCTCAATATGTTTCCAGTTTCTAGTGGGAGAGTGGCATTTCTCCCGCTAGAAATGTAACACCTGCCTGTACTCTTAGATTTTATCCCAGGGAAAAGTCAGATTAGAGCTGTGGTGCTCAGTCTTTCAGCCCTGCAGGCCAGATAAGTTGTGTGGGGCCAGTCTGTGGGCTGAATTGGGCTCTCTGCTTGTCAGGAGGGTGCTCTGCCCGGTCCTGCTTCACCTTATGCCACTCTGCACTGTCCTGCTCAGCCCTGCCTTGCGCTGCCCCAGTTGGCCCTGCATGGCTCTGCACCATCCTGCCCTACCCCAATTGGGCCCACTCAGTTCTGCACTGCTCCATGTTACCCCAGCCAGCCCTGCACACTCAATCCAGAGGGAAGGGCTATGCTCTCTGGCCCGTGGGGCTCTGGCAATTTGACAGCAGGCAATTGCTCTGGCAATTTGTCCCACCACCAAACTTTTGGACCTGTGAGGAGACCTGCAGGCTGGATAACATAGCTTCATGGGCCAGATTTGGCCTGCAGGCTAGGTGTTGAGCACTCCTGGACTAGAGGGCTGAAAGGGATGCAATCAGCACATTTCACTTGGCTTTTTAAGTTGCCCTGTTGCTGTCAAGTCCGTATCTACAATATAGGTGTATGTGTCAATATTCTCACATTATGATACAGTTTGATGGCTTTTATGTAAAAAATTAATTGACATTACATACCTAATTCCTAAGGTGGCCCTCATGTAATCCACTAGGTAAAACACCATTCCCTAAATGAAATAGGAATTAGTCATCTAAATCAGGCTCGAGTTGTGCAAGTGGCCACAGTCCTTAGAATCTAAACCATGGATCCAGTCAGTCCTCAGGTGTTTGAAATGTATAACTTAAATTTATCTGTAACAACCTAGCCCAGGGGTATCTAACATATTTAGACCATGGCAACAGGGCAAGTGGTAGTAGTATTCTCCCTGACCCATTCTTTTGGCTCAGGGAGCCATATAGGTTAATATAGCTGTTGCTTGCCCTACCAGCAATTAAACAAGTCACCAAGGGGGATCTGTACCCAGGATTTTGGTGGCAGGGAGAGCAATAGCATCACTAAAATGAGTCCCCAAAGGAGATCTGTACCTGGAATTTTAGCAGCATGGCAAGCAGTAGTGACAGTAACCCACACAGTTTCCTTAGTTCGCTCATGGAGCTGTGGGGGTTAACATCACTGCTGCTTGCTCCACTGCCAAAATCCTGGTCCCTCCAGGAGCCCTGCAGGCTGGATGACACAGCTCTGCAGGTGGGAAGTTTCCCTCTGCCTTAGCAAATTGAGAATAGCTACTTACTTCAGGATTGATCCTAGCCTCCATAGTCAATAGGAGTTTTTCCTTGGACATAAACAAGCAGGGGATCAAACCCTTAGAGCCTGATTAGTGCCCATGGAAGTTCATGGGAATATTCTGATTACAGAGGGTGCTGGATAAACTTCTGTTACTTTAAGAAGGTAAGTAGTCCTATTAGCTTCACTGGGATTGCTTACATGCTTAGATTTAGAAAGGTCCTTAAATACTTGCTGAACTTAAACAGCGTATTGTTGGAAACCTATTATTTTATTTGCCTCTTGATTGTGCTGGCTTGCTTATTCCTGCTTTTCTTCTGCACTGAGACCGTGTATAGGATGTAAAACATCCTATTAAAGCCTGCATATTCCCCGTAGAGTTTTATCTGATGCTCACTTCTTTTTACTAATGGATTAAATAGTGGTATTAATAACAGTGGTAGAACTTATTGGGGATCTTACTAACGTACAGGGATCCCAGGATGTTTTGGAAATGTGATATTTAGAGGAAACTGAATCTTTCTCTTTGGGAAAAACAGATCATCACACTGTACAATACAAGAAGATCAGCTTCAATTGATTTATTCTGCAATGTTAAATTAGCTAATTTCAAACCGGTTGGCTCAGTCATTGCAGAAACATATTAATACAAACAAAATAAATTAAATCTGATGACTTTTGATGTGCACCTTATTGCAATTTGAATTTGCCATTACCTATAAAAATGAAACTGCTTACCACCTACTTATCTTGAATTTGCAGCATGACTTGAATGCTGTAGCTTATTTGTGGTTGTGGTGACCTTGAAGCAACGTCAAATATGCAGCACCAACATAAGTTTACAATTCAAAGTACTGAAAAATATCATTTAAGAAAGTAAATTATAAGACAAACAAAATATTCTTTGGTGGGTGAGTTGATAAATTTATTTTGATAACTCTATAGTCTGGGTGAATGGAAGGAAAAACAGGAAAGCAGATAGCAAATTATGATATAGAATAAAAAGCACATTTGGATTGATGAATAAATAGGTAGGTAGCTAGGCTTCATTTCTCCATCTCTGTCATATCAATCTTTTTTATCCTTTTTTTTTCTTGGAGGGCTGTAGCTGGGTGGCATAAGAGGAAGCACTAAGGACTGGGATGTATTTGAGGGTGATCTAGCGTCTCATCCCAGGCATGGCACAAATTCTTTCAGTGTCCTTGGAAGGTCATTTATACACTGAGCTAGTCTGTAACTGCACGGCTTCTGGAATAAAAGCAGGGTACAGCTCCATTATCCCAGGTACAAAACAGAAACTGACGTGTTTCAGAGAGAAAATCATAATTGCTCTTCCTTTACAAAGAAGCGAATGAATTACTTCATCCATTGTAAAGAGTAGATCATGTCTTCATGCGTACCCGAGCAGCTGCTCTGGCCAGCATGTTGTGGGGATTACAGTTGCAGCCCTAAAATTTTATCCCTGAACTGATATTAGGTTTGTCATTGAATTACATGAAATGTGTATTTTAATTAGAGCTGGCAAAAGTTTTTAAATGAACATTTATTTTTGTCAAAATATTTTCTATGAAAAATGATTTTTTTTTGAAAAACTATTGCAAAATACTCAGATTTTCATTGAAAACTGGAAACAGTGATTTTCAGATTTTCAATTTTTCATCAAAAACCTGAAACATTTTGTAGGAGAAAAACAATCCTACCTAGCTATGGTTTAATCTGTTGCAGGAACTTATTTTATAGTGCAATTAGGTTTACAAGTGCCATTGCTTCCCAAAGAAAACCTCTAAAAACAAGAGAATACGTGATGTTTTGTTACTGCAGTCCTGTTGACTGTTACGACCTTAGCTGTTGCAGAAGACTTGATAGAATTCTTACTGTCTTTGGGAACAGCACCGGGCCTAACATGTTCTTGTCCTTTGTGCCAGTCCATTTACCTTAAGCCAGCATCCTTCCAGGAGATGACTTCCTGCCAATCTCTCTGCTTCTCAACCAATCCTATAGCAATTCTAGAAATTTCTGTCTAATCCCCTTCCCCAGACCTCCTCTGCTCAAGCAGTCTCCTCCTTCCATTTTCCAAGGGGCTGCAGTTCCTGAAGTCCTCACTAGGTGGCATCTGAGCCACTGCAATAATGCAGTGGGTAGAACAGGCATCATTTTTCAGCCAACTGTTTTAGTGAAGAATTCAGATTTGGTAGTACCAAGACATTTTACAATTTTGTGTTACTCCACTTTGTTCACTCCACTTTGAAAATTGTTCACTCCACTTTGAAAATAATAAAAGTGTTTAACTTCAACATTTTCAAAATAAAGCATTTTGATGTACTAATTGGAAAAAATCAGGAAAATTTCCTTGTTTGACATTTCCTTTTCAAAATATTTTAGAAATATAACAAAATAACAACATTAATTTATTTTTTACTTTTTGGTTCCCTGAAAAAAATATATATTTTGGCTTGGCCCAAAACAAGACTATCATTTGATGGCTCTAACTGCAAATGAAACAATGCTTCAGTATATTTAAAATGTCATAACAGACTAGGTTTGATAATACAGTACTGTTTCATGTATTTTTTTTATTTTATCCTTTCTTCTTTTTATGCTCCATCTTTCCCTCTTAGTTTTTTATAATACACAATACAGAGATCATAATTACATTTCAGTGTCAAAAATGCATAGCTACAAATCAAAAGAAATGTGAAAGAGAAAACTCATAATTACAGTGATGATGAGAAAAGAGGTTGAGAGGGGATTTGATTACTTTCTATAAATATGTCATGGATAAACAGAAGAGGGGGGAAAAGAGTTTCTTAAGCTAAAGGACAACACTGAGACAAGAAATAATGGATATAAACTGGCAATGAATAAATATAAACTGGAAGGTTCCCTTAAATATTTCCATGATATTTGCCCTTCTGTAGGGATGACAATAATTTCCAAACTAGGTGTCACTTAAAATTTCTTTGACTTTGGACAGATTACTGAGGACAAGATGCTGAGATGCTGCTTACATAAGATTTTAAATATTCCCTTACTGCAGCATTGACACTTCAGAGTTAAGCTGTCATCTCTCTTGCTGCTCTTAAGAGAACAATCAAGGTTTTTTTTTTCTTTTCCTCAAGGGGTAGTCCACTTAGTTGATTAAGCTGCAACTCAATTATGCATAGTTGTGCTACAATGTGGGAATGAAACAGATGTAACAGCCTTGACTTGATAAAGTCATTTATTTTTTCTGCCTTGTTGGTTAAATGGAACTTATAGTAGGGATTAAGAGAAAGGCTTAATTTTAATAACTCCTGGGTGGTGGATCCTTCACAATAACCTTTGCTAACATTAAGGAATGCAAGAGTAGTTCAAAGAAATGTATGCATTTCATGTTAGGATGTAAAAGATAATGAGGTAATTTATAAAAAAATGTAAAATGAACATTGAATCCAAGGAAAGCCAAAGCTACTATGCAATTGTAATGACACCTTGGTTCATATTTTATATGAAGTTAAGTCATACATCATATTGATATTGGCGTATTATTTATAATTTATTGCATCTGCAATTGTGCCATAATACATCATCAAAGACATCACAAGGGCAAATAAGTCATCTAACTGGATTTTGCCAAGTGAATGACTAAAACTTCTCTGGAAAGTTGCAGGCTGAAGGTGAGGCAACTCTTTAGTAGAAATGGGCTAATAAATCAACTGGCCAATGAGTGCTCAAGCATCTGAACTTTGGATCTATCTCTTTGTCTTGTCAGGCAGGATTTGGCTCTGAGAAAATCTTTCTTAGTTTTGGTTTTAAATGCCATGGTTTGAGCCTTAAGGGCAAGATCTGCAAGAGGCATAATTTATTGCAGCTCCACTGTTTCACTGGAGATAGACCAATGTGTTCAGGTTGAGAATCTCCACCTTATTTCCTTTTTCTGAAACCAGTATAGGGTCAAAAACTGTCTAAGAACACATTTTCAGTATTAAAAGGTATAGAAGGGAACTTAAACACAGAAATATTAACTAAATGAGCTACTGATCAAAAAGAATACCACCCCCCCCATGCTGGTATTTAAGCCAGAATCCAAATCTATTTTAAAAAAGCTAAGAAGCTGAATTCCAGCTGGACTCAGTGGAGGGCATTCCCTGCATAGCTTAGAAGGTTATTCTTTCCAACTCACTGGAACTTTCTGAAGAGTGCAAAACCTGATCCTATTTGAATAGTACAACCTTGGTCACCTACTGGCTCTTTTATTTACAGACCAAGTACACTTGGTTGGTAAGAGAAACCCTGTGAATTTCTTTATTTTTTAGACTAAAATTCCAAAATATTCTCCCTTTTCTACCAGCAAACTTTGCTGAAACACCAAAACACCAAAACCAGTGCTTGTTTGGCTGAATCCCAAACTGCTTCAGAGAGTCTGGCTAAGTGGGGATGGATCCTATTCTGTGAACAATACCTGTGAACTACAATCTGCCATACTGTCAGTGACAGGCTTGATCTAATGGACAGCAGGGGAACCAAAAACAAGGAACACTGACTTCCAAGGGAGCTGTCCGCCTCCCACTTCTAAGGCCCTTTGAAAAACTCAGCCAGAAGTAGTGTTCCTTTTAACAAAGCCATTAAAGTGTAATGTGCATCAGAGACTGATTGGTAAGATAGATTGTAGGGCCAGAAGGAGCCAATGTTATCATCTTGTCTGACTTTCATGCCAGGGAATTCTACCCTTGCAAATGTAGTTTTCTCCTAATGGCTCTCTTAGGCTAGAAATAGACATCACCACATGTGAAGCTGTTATGTATTGTTGTATGAAACACACCTTGCCCATTGTCCCAGCCATGGATCTTCTAGGACAACAGGCAACATGTTCTCTGCTTTCAGAGATGTGGTCCTGGCAATCTCCAGGGTTCCCAGATGTGACTCTTGAAGTGGGGAAAGCTGGGACACTGTGGTGCAGTCTTGGAGTTTAGGCCACCAATCAGCTGATGGGTGGTCCTGGGGCTGGGGCTGTCAATAAGCTAATTGGCAGGCTCAGTCCTGGGACCACATCAGAGTGTCCCAGCTTTTTTTGCATGCAGCGATGTGCCCTCAGCAATCTCTGTGGTGAGTCTCTGGAAATGGGAAACCCCGCACTTTCCCCAGTTGCAGAGAAATACCCCAGAGATTGCTGGGGGTGGGGTGTGGAGAAGGGGAAAGCTAAGTAGGTGTTTGCAGGCTTGAGGGATCTGATCCTACACAGGAATTCCCAAGGAGCACAGGACCTAGTGACTCAAGCCCTGGGAGTGCCTGCCTGGCATGGTGGGAGAGTGTTGGCAGTTCCAGCTGCTCACACTCTTTGCCACATTAAAGCAGCACAGTTTATTACTACCTTTTGTCATGGCCACACATCTATTTGCTGTTACTTTGGCAACAAAAGACTATATCTTTTTCCACATTTAGACCACCTCATGATTACCTACTGTTATCAATGTGCACTACTTGAACTTTTCACTGTTTTGCCCTGTTTGATTGTATTTAGGATTGTTCTTTTTCTGCTGTGTTCCTTGCAACATGCACCTCTTAGGATGCACAGCTGGGTGCCTGAGTGAATCTCCTTGACATTTTATTAATGTGGTGTTAATGCAATTCAGTATGACCAAAGCCAGCTTCTGCATTTTATTGAAATGTCAAGTTCTACTTTGTATGATGGCTCCTCGTTAGGGTGAGTACAGATGGGCAAGGGGACAGTATGCTGTTTTAATTCATTTTGCCTAAAGTCACATTACTCAGCTGAGTATTCTTTTTGCTTCCTGCATTTCTGTTAATTTTTCCTACTCATATGTACCTCCTTTCTGATACTTGCAGATATCTTGATCAAGATGTTTACTGGGACTGAGACCAAAGTGAAGAAATCATCACTTTTTGAGTTGGCACATTTGCAGAGGGCTCACTCAGGGTTACTAGGCAAGGTGTACTGCTGATTGGGCTTATGTAAAGTGCTAATGGGGTATCTAATGCAAGGTTAATGATATTAAACTGTATCATTAACCATATTCTGCTCAGTTCTGTTCTCACTTTTAATAGTTGAAGTCAGTGGAGTTACAACTGCAGTTATATCCTCATGATTTATTCCTGTTGCCAAGAAGACCTATGCACAGTTCTAAGTGGAGGCTTGGATCCTTGATTCTGCAGTGAGGGGGCCAGTGGGAAGAGATCCCAGCCTGCTTTGGCAGAGGCCCCCTAAGGACAGCTAAATGCAGAGGAAAGCACAGATTGGTTGGTCTCCTGGGGAACTGGACCCACTGGGGACTCCTCCCCTTCCATCCCCTACACTGTGAGTGCAGAGCCAAATCGCATCTCTTCTCAATTTCTACTGCCATAAAGGCTTATTACTTTTACTTCCAGCCCACAGTGGGGCCTTGCTGCCCATGCACCTCGTGGCTCCCAATCCAGATAATTCTAATTTAGACTTTGTTGGGAAAGTTATAAGGACAAAAACTAACCTTATTCATGAGTTGATTTACTTTCAAATAAATGGAGGGACAAAGAAAATAGTTCTATAGTGAAGGTGTTTTATTAATTCATTTATTTTTGGAAAAGGACAGATTGTGACAAAATAAAGGAACTAATTATTGAAATTGTGGGGAGTTCAGGGAAATAAATGCAGAAAATAGATTCTAAGTCCTTTGCAGAAGATCCAGTGTGTGCTATATTCCTGTCTTTATAGGGCCATGACCTGCCACTGCTTTTTTCAAAGAGCTCATTCAGTTCCTGTGCAGGCTGGTGCATGGCACCATGTATGACCATGTGGACACAGGCCCTGGCCATATGGCCTCCAGTCTGCCAACATGTTTGGCATAGGCAAGTCTACAGTGGGGAAGAGGATGCAGGAAGTGTCAGTGACTGTGCAGCAGGTGTTGGCATTGTGATTCACCCACCTCATCAACCTGTCAGCACCCAGCGGAGGGCTCCTACATTGGCTCCACCTCATGAGGGTGGCAGCAGAGGCTCTGATTTGTCCCAGCTGTGGCATTTATGAGTTACAGCAGTCAGTCTCCACACCAACCACACTCAGACCTCCTGGGTGCACTGCAGCCCCACAGGGCACTAATATTGCCTCCACTTCAAGGAAGGCACCAAGGAATCTCAGCTTCACCCTGACCATCATATTTGCCACTTGTAAAAGAAAGGACCTTGACACAACCTCAACCACCTATGAGTTCCTGTTCAGTGCCCTTCGTTTATTTAGTGACCTGTTGGTTTCTGTAGTATAATGGCAATTATATTTGCTTCAGAAAAGGTCCTCAGTTCAAAACTGGACAGAAACAGTGCCCTGCTTCCTGTCTTTCCTACAGCCTGGCTTGCAGATAATGCCAGAAATGTTGACTTGAGAGAAATAGATATTTTGTATGGCAGGGAAGTCTGGGGGGGGGGTTCCTGCT
>NW_005842919.1:24306-55687 GCF_000455745.1 Alligator sinensis
GGGAGGACTTTTATCTTGTTTACAAATAAAGTTAAGGCTGAGCAGTGTGACAGTATGACAGTGTGAATCCAGATTCATCTCTCTGGGGCAGTTGAGTTCAGGGTGCCAGACAGACTCCCTGGAGTTATAGTGGGGGGCGGGGGTGGTGAAGGAAAGAGAAGCACATTCTCATGGGATGTTGGTGGATGGAAACATACCCTGTGGGGCTCTGCACAACTTAACAAGTGTTATATGTGGTGCTGGAAATGGTTGTGCTGCCACAAAGTTGCTGTTATAAACAACTAATATTCTTTGAAGAACCACTATGCATTTGCTGTGAAAAACTGTGTTAATGGCTGCAAATTTATTTCTTGTGGTGCTAGAAGGGTGTATTTCTCACTGGGCACATCTGTACATGCAATTAGCGTGCCTCAGTAAACAGTGTCTTCATGTGTGCCCAGGACCACAACAGTTTGAGCTGGGGTAGGACAGCCATGGGCTAGCAGCAGTCTTGTGGGGGAAAGGGGTGTCTGCCTCCAGACTCTGGGTGGCAGTATCACATGGCGGAGGAGCTGGCTGGGGCACAAGGGTGCCTCTGCTACCACCCTAGGCTACCGTGCCCCAGCTCGAACTGCTGTGGTCCCTATCATCATCCGCACATGCTTTCTGTACAGTAAATAACTTTGCTGTAAGATAGTACTGTTCCCTAACAGTAGTATCTTACAGTGGAGTTAATTAATTTACTAATGCTGATGCACATGTAGTCAGTGATGCTTTATTCCAGAGGTAATTAGTCAACTCTGCAGCAATGAACGTGTTTAGATGCACCCACTAGAAATGTAATACCTGTCCATGGCTTCAGCAAGCTTTCCCTGCATGGAGCCTGTGAGAGGACTAGGAACTCTTTTGCAGTATGGCTCAGCTTTGAAAAGTACCTCTGTAAATCTAGCATTAAGGGAATTTCATATTTCTTATTTTTTACTGCTTCCTTTAAAATCTGTGTTGTTGATTTAAAAATATGTTTGTTTTTTTCCCCACTGTTGGCTCTGTATGATTCTTCTGGGCTCCAAACATCAAGCTTATACTCTTCATTGCTCATATCACTGCCAATCATATACTCGGCCCTATGTGATCCCTATGCTATCATCTTGCCTAAAGGCAAGGCCTTCAGGAAAAATCTGGCAGTGCTTTGACTTTTAGATATAAGTGGTTGGGACCTCACAAAGGCATCTCTTGTGCTAATGCATACAGGAATTACTCCTTTCCAGGTTGTGTGGGCTCTACAGGGCTAGCAGAAGCAACTTATTTTTCTTGCTACTCCTTACTACCAGAATAAGAAGGGGTCATTATCATTCCACTCTCTGTTGTGTTTATTTTGATGGAGTAGAGGTATTTACCCTGTCCCTGTAAAGTGCTAATTGGTTAAGCAGGGGTGACAGTTGCACGTACAAGGACCTGGGCCTGCTGAGTCTAAACACAATCACCATAATTTTAAATAAATATTTTATTAAAGATACAAAAAACCCAGGAAAATCAGTGAAAACCTTTGAACAATAAAGCAGTAATTAAGGTTTTAATTTAAACATCTTTTATTTCCTTTCCCTTTATTCAGATTAAATTTTTATAGGGGAAATCAGCTGCTGGACAGTCTTTCAGATGGTGTTAGGCTATAAGGTCAAACTTACCCTGCTCTCCAGGCTGAATCCAGATATGGCAATGGAGCAACTGGTTGTTTCAGCTGTGGAAAGGTAGCTTTCCGTGCCTCTCCCCTTGAGCGTCACACATCTGGGTCTCCTTCGAACCTCGCCGCCGCCTCCTGGGTTGCATGGCCAGGCTACTGGGAGTGGCCTTGGGTCAGCTCCCCAGGGGTCTTTCCTGCCACATCTTTGATGATGATTAGTTCTTAAGCGGGAGGAAGATGTTTAATCTCATCTCCCCTGGTACTCCCCCTCAGTTGTTCTCATGATTATTGTTTCTCAGGGGCTCTGCCTCCCCTACACCCCGCCTAATGCCAACCACGATGTTATCCATCAGGGCCGGTGTTCTGGCCCTTACTGACGCTCCGTTTCTTAATGGCTATGGCTGTGAGCTACCAATGGTACAGGCACTGAGTGTCCACCGCTGCCCGTTGGTGTTCCCTGATTCACGGGATGTCGGCCTCTGCCAGGGCTTCAGGTCCCCTTGACAGGTAACCCCTTCCCTGGGTTCCGTACCTCTTGCCCGTCATCTGTGCCTGAGTTCTGGCTCCATTGTCCTCACCAGTGTCCCAGTCACCGCTGCAGCTGGCCTCTGTCCATGCCGGCCTCGTAGATAACTTGCTGGGCCCTAGCTGGCCTGCCTTGTCTCCCGTGGTTCCCCCTCTGGGGCGCCACCATGTCTCCTCTGCCACTGGCCCCTTGGTCCTCTTCAACCTCTCTGAGCCGGGTGGGAACACCTCTTCTGCTCCCCCTGGTTTCCTTCCTGCTGGGGCTTTTATGTGGGCACGGGGTGGCCACTTGGCCAATCACCCCAGCACACTTTTACAAAGCATGCCCACACAGATGTGGGAGCCATTCCTGGTCCCTCCCGGCTCCACCGTGGGTTTTTTTTTTGATCTTGGACCGTGGTGGAAGGAGCCACTGCGGTTTCACTTTCACTGCCGGCAGCTGCCAGCGCAGTATCCCACCGCCTCGCTCCGGCTTCAGGTAAGTATCCTCCACAGGGAGTTAACACAGCTGTTGCTTGTGCCCCTCCTTCTCTTCCCCCACTACCAATATGCACCCCCAACATGGCTCTATGCCTCAGATTTTAGTAGTAGGCACTGCCTGTATTTGCCTTGCCACTGAATTCCCAGCCAGTCTGGGAGCCCAATGGGAAGATGGCATGGCTTTCCAGGCAGAATTGCTCACTTTATCTCCTTGGAGCAGACTGAAGTTACCCTACATGAGCTGGCATGACCAAGTTAACCCTCACCTAAAGTGGTGCTCAGAGGGCACTTAGCATAAGTTAATAAGCTTTGACATGTGAACTTTTGTATTTTAGATTTAGACCTTTAGATTATGGTCTAAGTGTAACGTGTAACTTCACCCCTAGAGCATAGGCTTCTGCAGAATACCCTTGCCTGTTGGGAAGACAGCTATACTGTGGGAACTCCAGTACGGGATGGGCAGAGCTATGAATTGCCTTTCAAATATGGCTTTTGAAAATCCCTTACTTACCAGCTGTCTGAATGGCACAGACATATATACCTACCTACCTGTTTGTGTACATACAAATGGCCATGCATGCCCCCCTGCACCCCCCCCCCACCACACACACACACAATTGCCTTTTGCTCCACTAAATTGGCTCCTGGCTTCCATCTAAACTGCAGTCAGGATCTGTGGTTTCAGTAAGGGTACATATAACTTGAACTGGTTTTAATGTGACATGGCTACAAGCAGCATGGGCTAGCCACCCAATTATATAGGCCAAGTCTTGGGTAGCCTAGTAGACCTATAATGTAGCCAGTGCCACTGTAGTTTCATGGCTCTTGATACTTACAGGCTGGGTGGAAGCTAACTCAAGTAGTCACTGTGTCGTGTACACACGCACCATGTATTTTAATCACACCACTGGTTAAGGTATTCAGATATTAATGTCTTCAATATTCAGATATGAAAAGCCCAGGAATAAAGCAATAATGAAGAACCCAATATCGTTTTATGCACACTATAGCTTAATTAACTTGTGATAAATTCCTCCACTTAACTTTCAGGTTAAAGTGCTTAAGTTCCCACTAAGACCATTACAGTATTCAAACTGATAGACAATCTTGGCAATGTAAAGTAACGCAAAATGAAAGATTGTTTCATTATGTAAGATTTTAAAATGCATGTTCTTCAAACATCTCTGTAGCTCCAGGGAACATTTACAACTTCTTTCTATGACTAAGTGTGTGCTCTTTTTCTAGCATAAAAAAGTGATAATGAAGTCTTTAGCAGGATCTGTTCTGCTTGCCATGTACAGAGGATGAATTACAATGTCTGAATATATTCTGGACACCAATAAATAGAACAGTGTGAATGAAGGTTATTTAAATACTTTGGGCAGAACATAATCGTTCAGAACATCAGGATGATTTGCTGCTCATTGTACCTGCACTGGCCCTGATATGGAATGAGTGAGTCATGTCTTATGGCTCATCAGGTTATTCTGATATGAGCTGTCTTCCAGCCCTTTGCACTACATTTCACCTCGACTGATTCTGTGATAACAACAATCCCTAGCTCTTATCTAGTACTTTACAGCAGTAGATCTGAAAGCACTGTACAAAACGGATCAGTGCAGTTATCCCCATTTTACAGACAGCAAAACAGACAGGGAAAGAAGTGGTTTTTCTAAGGTCAACCAGAAGGGCTGTGTCCAAGCTAGAAATATATTCCTGGTCTCCTGACTCCAGTCCAGTACCTGACCCACTATGCTACTCTGCTAGTAGACAACATGTGCAACTTTATAATGAAAAACGGCAGTGTTTGGGTTAAAAAACATTCCCACAGTTTTGGAGGCAGACTAGCAGCCACTAAGAACTCTTTCTGTAGTCACTGATGGTCATAGATGTTGTAATGATTACGTGGTTGTATTGTTTGTTTTTATGTTCTTCGTTGAAAGTGGGAGAAGGTGTTGGATGGATTTTTTTGGCATGGAAAGGGTTAACTCTGCATGGCTGGGCATAGCCTGGTTAATTGAACTTTATCCTCTGGATGGTGCTGGATGGGCCTCTTTCTCCATTTCCTTAGAATTCTAGCTCTTTCTAGCAGCTGGGGTGGGGAGGAGGTATAAGCAGGGAGCCAGAAAGTGCATGTGTATGAGAGTCCCTGTGTGAGTGCCAGCCAGCCTGCAGCCTGCTGAAGTCCACAGAAGCTTGCTGATGCAAAGCCACAGAGAGGGGAGATGAGGGAGTTTGCCATGTGGGGACTGCAGCTGGAAAGGCTGGAACAGTGGTGCAGAGAGAACCTGCTGAGGGCCACCAAAAAACTGAGACTGCTGTGGATGGGGGAGTTTTGCTGTAGAGACAGTAATGATTCCTGCTTGCCTGATGGAATAGTTCCATATGCCCCACCCCCCAGCACAGTCTGAGCAAACCCCAGACTTTCCCTCCCCTCCTTTCTCCCCTTCCCATCCTGAGGCTAGCACGGGAGCTGGGGGGAGGGAGGAGGTGGAGTTAGGGGACAGGCAGAAAGGCAGCCCTCTTTCCACTGGATTGGCCCCAAAGTGGAGCTCAATTTCCTCCCCCACCGCAAAACAGCAAGTGTCTGTGTGTGTGTTGGGGGGGGAGGTTGCTGTAACACACGGCACTTTCTGTAAAGTGCCATGAATTACAATGGGAAGCTGCATGCCTGTCAGCACCCTTTGTTTTCTGTTTTATCTTGTCCAATTGAATGGTTACTGTTTGTTTTAACATGCACAGGGATTTTGGAGTAGAAATTAAGTTTATACTGAATTACCAGTGTGCATGTTATCTATTTCTGTGCTGCTCAGACAGGTTTGATGGAATTTAACTGCTCTTAATAAGCAATCTAAAATCTACTACATCAGAAAAATAGCCCTTTGTTTAGCCATATTGTATACACAATATGTCATGGGAGATATGGTATATCCAGAGGCATAGTATTATTGCTCCATGCCCAGGGCAGCTGCATGGTGCCCAGGGTAGCACCAGCTCCTACCATGGCAATTGCAGCAGTGCAATAAGTCACTGCTGTGGCAATGGCTGTTTTTGCGCCCCCCTCCCACAACCAAAGGTGGTGTCTGGGGCTGCTACCCTGGTCACCCCCTCCCTCCACATCAAGATACTGTTTAGAGCAGGTTCTCTTTGCATTAGTGCCATTGGGCAGTGAAGACACAGGTAAGGAATGACTGTGTTTGTACCTTTCAGGTCATCAATCTGCATGGTGGCAACAATGCTGCCTTCAGCAAAGCATTGTATCATAAGTCACTTCCATATTCTCAACACTTGCTTAACTTATTCAGTGCCTCAGACATATGCATCAATACCTCACAAGGAGCTGTTTCCATAATCATTAAGACTGTGCTTCTGAGAGCCTGGAGAATAACCAATTTTCCCTCCCAGAGGATAGTGGTAAACAATGTACAGGAGATTTAAAAAACAACAACGACCAAATGTGTAAAGATTTACAGTAACCTCACAAAGCCTTTCACCATCTAACTTACTTTATCAGGTCTTTTTGTAAAAATGCTTCAAGAATGAAAGAAAATACTACTTCTAGGGGTGCTTTCATGTACTTACAGAACTTGCAAGTTAATTTTTCTGCTAATCTCAGAACCATAAACATGGTGGCTTCTGAAAACAACTCTAACCAGCCACTTCTCACTGCATGGTAATAAGCAATAAGAAAATGATAAAAAAGATCTTTTCAGGTCCATATCTTAGAAAACTACTTGAAAGCTATTTCAAGGCTATGACTGAATTGTGCCATAATTAAAAAAAAAAAGTGGTGTTAATCCACTTTGAGATACTTAATAAATGTCAAGATTTTACAAAGCTCTTAGCAGTTGATATTTCCTACTGACTTCCCACATAGGATTCCATTTTAGTAATCTTAACTAGATGAATTTTGACAAGGAATATCTATTACAGTGGTTGGGGCATGATGTTGATTCTATTGCCTAAATCTGTCATTTGCAAATAAGTGGTTGCTTGTTGAGTCCATATCTAGACAACTTAATTTGCAAAGAAGCATATTTAAAAGAGGAAAATTTTAGCTGGGTAAAATCTTCTTTGTCTTCTCATGTCCCTGTCATAAATGACATGTTTTTCCAGAACTGTGAACAAGCAATGGCTCTTTCCATTACCGCAGCGAGGTCCTCCCTCATACAGATCTCACCAAGGAATCAGCAAATGAGCAAGTTCTCCAAAAAAGAGGGTAAAAAAACCCTCTTGGCTAAGCAGGGAAGTTGCAACCCTCCTACAGAAAAAGAAAGAGGCGTACAGACAATGGAAGCTTGGGACAGCCTCTAATGAAGACTACTTGACAATGGCCCACACTTGTAGAAAACAGATTACGCAAACTAAGGCAGAAACTGAAATAAAACTGGCAACAAGAATCAAGGACAACAAGAAGTCCTTCTTTAGCTACCTAGGGGGTAAAAGGAAAACTAATGGGAGTGTGGGGCCACTGCTCAATGCCTCAGGATACCTGATCACTACAACACAGGGAAAAACGGAACTCCTAAATGACTACTTTGCCTCGGTCTTTCACAAGACCAAGGGGAACAACATGCCAGGTAGGGCACAAAACAAGCAGGGTGGGATTGACACCATTCCCACCATTGCCATAGAACTGGTGTACAATCAGTTAAAGAAACTAGACATATATAAATCAGCAGGACCAGGACTGGATGAACTCCACCTAAGAGTGATGCAAAACTTGGCCAAAGTAATTGCAGAGCCCCTGGCAAATGTCTTTCAAAAATCATGGGCCTCTGGAGAAATCCCAGAGGACTGGAAGAGGGCCAGTGTTGTGCCCGTCTTCAAGAAGGGGAAGCGTGAAGACCCAGGAAACTACAGGCCAGTTAGCTTAACTTCTATTCCAGGTAAAATCCTAGAAATGTTCATCAAAGAGACTATATGTGACAAGCTTGCAGAAGGTATGATACTGAATGACAGCCAGCATGGCTTCGCTGTGGGCTCATTTCTTTCTATGATCAGGTGACTCATCACCTGGATGAGAGAAAAGCGGTTGACATCATATACCTTGACTTCCAAGAAGCCTTTGACCTGGTATCCCACAAGGTGCTTGTGAGGAAGAGAGAGAGCCACAGGGGGCAAAGGAGCACTGGCCAAAGATAGAATCAGTGGCCCCAGCCCCCAAACCCCAAACAGCCTGGCAGAGATCCTCGTTACCCAGGTAATTCTGGAGGGGAAGGGCCAGGAATTCAAACCCCAGTATAAAGAGGAGCCCGGAGCAGGCAGGAAAGAGGAGCACAGGACCAGAAGGAGATGAGCCGGGCCAAGCAAACCTGCAGGAAAGCCTGACAGCAGCCTGGAAAACCGGGAGGAGGCTCCTGCAGAGAGGGAGCTCCCCAGAGGAAGCCTAGATAAAGGATTGGTGAAGTTGCAGCACCAGAAACTTACTGCGATCTTGCTGGCAGCCAGAAGAGCATGGCTGGAGAAAATATCATAAAGACCCTAAGAGAAGGGCACTTCAGAGACAAGGTACCGTAAAGACCCTAAAAGGGGGGAAAGGACAAATTATCAAGGTAGACCTGGTGGGGTGAGGGTACCATAATGGCCCCAATAGGAGGCTCATGAAGAGGTACCGTAAAGGCTGGAACAAGGTGAAGGAGAAAGTGACCTCACAGAGTAGTTTTTTTCTTTCATTTGTTAAAAGCCAGGGAACAATAATCCAGGCCAGGAGCACTTTTTTTTTTTATATATATAAAGACAGAGGCCTGGGTGAGAACCTGCCAGCCGGAACTGTGAGGAGAAGACAATTCAATACCCGGTGGAATGGGCGAGGGTATAAGGGATGGTGGAGCCCTCACGAACATAGGACGGTGGACAACGACTGACTGGAACTGCACGCCCAGGTACAGAATTCTACTCCCAAGTCATGGCAGGCGAGGACGTGGGTGTGTGGACCTCTGGTTGGGACTCATCACTGATGTCAGCCGGCAGGCTGAGGTCCTATGGTGATATAAACAAATTCTCTTTCTCTCTCTCTCTCTCTCTCTCTGTCTCTATAGAAAGGGAAAACAATAGGCCGGTCAGAGATTGACTGAGAAGAAAAAAAAAAAAAGGGGAGGTAACAGCTTCTACCCAGAGACTGAGTGCAGGGCTGGAGGAGCAAAGATTCGTGGGGGCTGCGTAACTAGTACCGTGACAGTACTGATCAGAAAACTGGAAGATATCAGGCTCAACTGCGGAACCATGAAGTGGGTGCAAAACTGGTTGCGGGGTAGGACGCAGAGAGTCCAAATGAAGGGATCGGTGTCATCTTGGTGAGATGTAGGCATCGGCGTACCCCAAGGGTTGGTACTTGGCCCAATGCTGTTCAATATTTTCATCATCAACCTGGATGAGGGGGTGAAAAGTCCATTGGCCAAATTCGCAGACAACATCAAGATACAGGGTATTGCATACACACCTGCAGATAGGCTGTAGATACAAGCAGACCTAGACAGGCTGGCATGTTGGGCGGAACAAAACCAGATGAAGTTCAACATAGAGAAATACAAATTGATGCATCTGGGAAGGAAGAACCCCCAGCACACCTACAGGCTGGGCATTGCTAACCTGACCAGCACTACAAATGAAAGGGATTTGGGGGGAACAATAGACCCCAGCATGAATATGAGCTGGCAATGCAACACAATAGCTGCTAGGGCCAATAAAACTCTGGCATGCATCAATCGATGCATCTGCAGTAAATCCAAAGAAGTGATTCTCCCGCTTTACTCAACATTGGTGCGGCCACAGCTGAAGTATTGCGTCCAGTTCTGGGTATCGCACTTCAACTAGGATATGCTAAAGCTCGAGAGGGTCCAGAGAAGGGCCACCCATATGATCAGGGACTTGCATGGCCAGCCATATGAGGAGAGGCTGAGGGATCTCAAACACTTCAGCCTAAAGAAAAGAAGGCTGAGAGGGGATCTGATTGCGGCTTATCACTATATCAGAGGTGTACATCAGGGGATCGGTGAACAATTGTTCACCAGGGCACTCTGGGGAAAAACTGGAAACAGCGGCCACAAACTCCTGGAAGATAGTTTCAGGCTGAACATTAGGAAAAACTTCTTTACAACTAGGGTGTCCAGACTATGGAACAAGCTCCCCACAGAGGTGGTGCAATCATCTACCCTAGAGGTCTTCAAGAGAAGACTGGACGGTCACCTGGCTGCCCAGAACTGTTCAGATGTCTTTCCTGCTCATGTAGGGCACTGGATCCGATGATTCTTTGGGGTCCCTTCCAGCCCTACGATTTTATGATTCCATGGCCTGCATTTCACTGCACTGACATATATTTGTGTTTTAAGTAGTCCATTAAGTCCATTAAGTAGCCCCATTTGATTATGTTGGTTTTGGATCATTGCCATGTTGACCAGTCTGTATCAGTCTCTCTGGGAAGGTCCTCCTGGAGTTCCAGGTCCATTTCAGGGCATCTGCTTGTGCATAATCTTTTCTTTCATAACTTCAGTTGTGTCCAAGGGCATGACACTAATCACAAAACACTGGTCACAAAAACAGAAACATTCATGTCGCAGCCTCAGGTGCCAGTGAATCTGTAAATTCTGCTAAATACTGTGTCATTAATAATCTCAGACGTATAGAATGCTGAGTAAAGTGAAACGTGTATGTCTAAATGATGCCTTGTCACAATTTTCTTTTATGTTACTTACCTGCTTGTTATACTGTGACCATCATGTGATTATTTTCCAAAGTTATTGGCTGAAGTCCAAACAAGATACATGTGGTTTAATTTCTCTTTCCAGACATGGGATCAGCTGAAAGTAAGTTCAAGGTCCTTCAGTGAGCCAGACAGTTGGCCACTGTAAATCTGCACTGGCACTAATTTATATACTTCCTTGTTCTCATTTCTCCTGTTTTCAATGTTGTTTTTTTTACCTGCTATTGGGAACATAAATCAAAGATCACCACAAAGTTCAGGAACCATGTTTTCCTCTGGCTCCTCCTTTGGGAGTTTGGCTATCCAGTCAGTCATCCTTATTTAACTGGTAGAAGGTTCATATTTTGGTGTTCAAGTAATTTGCTCCTTTTATAATGAAGTTGCTTTGCTTTTCTGGTAATAGCAGATCTTTCTGGTGCCAAACCGTTTAGCTTTTTACAGAAAAAGATTAGAAAAGCAATGCTGAAGGTAGTTCCTTGCTAAAGTGGAAGTAAGCATGCACTGTGAATACAAGAAGGGTTTTGACAGAGATATAGCACACCTAGTTGGGTCGCCATCTTATCTGAGGTTGAGACCATCAAATCCCTCCTCTTTTGTGTATAAAGTTGCATAAGGTCTATGATGTAGAGAAGGAGCAGCAGGGGAGAGAGGGAGAGGAAACGCAAGTCATGAACATGAAATAATCCATGGTGGATTTCAAGGACTCAACAAAAAGGTAAGGACTGCTGAGTGCTCTTGGCTCCCAAGTGAATCAGGACATCTTCCTGCCTTTGGTATTTATGACTAAGTAGAGATGTTCAAAAAGCCCCTGGCAGAAAGTGCACTTTACTTAAAATGATATTAGTTAGGCTTAATTCCAACCAAACAGAGGTGTGCTGTTCAGTGGAGGGGGAGGTGGGGGGGGCGCTCGATGCCTGCCTGCACTGGCCAAGGCCAGCAGGTGGGGTGTGCTCCCGTACACCACCCAGGATGCTGTGGATGTCGCTCCCCCTGCCCCACCCCACTGCCAACTGGTGACTGTCACCAGCAGCTGAGGACAGAGGCGGGGAATGGATACCCCCTGCCATGAGGGCTCCCCCACTATTTGCTATCTGGGGTCTTGGGGTGGGGGAAAGCTGTCTCTCCCCCTGAACCAATTCCCAGTGTGGGGAAACACTGGGCTGGGTTGCCCCTCCTGTGGCTGCTGGCTGCCTCTGTCAAAAGGCTGGGGCAAGGGGTAAGGGAGCTCCCCCACTGTGAGGAAACCCTCCCACAGCTTGTTATCTGGAGTCTGGGAGGTGGGAGGGGGCTCCCTTCCCCCTCCACCCAAGCCTCTTGACAGCGGCAGCCAGCAGCTGCAGGAGAGGCAGCCCAGACCAGTGTTCACAACACCAGAAACTGAGGCCAGGGATAGGGAGCTCCCCTCACCATTCAGATCTGGCTTGGCCCCCCAAATACCCCAGCTAACAAGCTGTGGAGGGGGTCATGGCATGGGGGGCTCCCTTTCCCCCTTTCCCAGACTCTTGATAGCAGTGGCCAGCAGCTGCAGCAGAACTGCCCAGCCCCATATTTTATTACACCAGGAACTGGGGTGGGGGGAGGGAACTTCCGTGCTGTGTGGACCTGGGTCAACTCCAAAACCCTCAAGCCAGCAAGCTGGGGGGTGGGAGGGGAATGTTGTACCAGGAGGGCTTACTTTCCTCCTGGCCTCAGTTCCCAGTCTGGTGAAAATCCAGAACAGCCTGCTTTACAGCTACTGAATGCAGCTGCCAGGTTGTTTTGGCAGGGGGTGAGTGAATGATGCCCCCCTGCAGTGAGGACTTGGCCAAGCCTCCCCCCAACCTCTGAGCTATCAAACTGTAGGGGGACCCTCTCCCTTTCCCCCGTGCTCCCCCCCACCTGTTGCTGACAGTTGTCAGCTGGTCAGGTGACAGGACTGAGGAGAGGGGCCTGTGACAGCTGATGGGCATGCCCCTCCCCCTGGGCTTATCACACCTGGGTCTATTCATCTGCCATGACTTGTTGTTATACTGAGTTTTACCTCCTGAGGTGGTGCTCAGTGGTTCCTGTAGGATACAGGACAACTTTGCTGGCATGTCTTCTTTAGGGCTCCTCCTCCCTACACTCCACCCCTTTCTACTTGGGTGTTTAAGATTAGCCTGGATGACACTCAGATGTGGTGATGGGGTCCTTTCCTCCTGTGTTGAGGCCTTGTGATGATGACAGCTGAAGAGGGGTTTGGCTGAGGTCCTGTATGCTTGAGAAAATTACAACACAATGACAGTTAAGCTAAAGTAGTGTTATGGGCAGGGCAATGATGCTCCCATTGTGAGTGCTTCCCTTCAGTGTGTAGGTGTCCTGGTTCCTGTCACACCCTTCTCCCACGAATTCTTAAATTAGTGATGCCCCTTGTTGGACATGCTTTCTGGTCTGGGTTCTGCCTGGCTGCAATGCTTCAAGATGCATCCCTCTGTGCCTGCATGATGCTCATGGTTTTGCCAATCTCCTTCTGGGGTGCTCTGGGTCCGCAGGTGCTTGGCCAGGATGTGCAGTGCCAAAGGGGTCCTGTGCCAGGCTTTCCCTTCAGTGGGCTCCATCAGTTCCCACTGAGCTGCCCTCTCTCAGCCCCAGTGTATTTCTGCAGGGGACCTGCGTATTTCTGCAGGAGTCATCGTGGGTGTCAGAGAGTGGTTTTGGGTCTGGGCTACTCAGCCCACCAGCTATGGAAATCAGGTTGGCACCTGGTCAAATCCCCAGTGCCTCCTGGGTGATCTTGTCTTCCAGGCTTTTTCTAGGGAACCTAGCCCTGGGGAGAGCTTCTGGCTTCCTGCCAGCTATATGGCATGTGTCTGGGTCCTCCCCAAATGCTCCAATGACAGGATGGGCATGTGCTGCCCCTCCAGGCATGCTGGCCCTGAACAGATGCGCTGTTCCCTTCTGGTCATGGGGAGAGCGTTTGGCTCTCCAGCGTTTGCCGGTGCTCCCATGTGTCTCCCCCTTGGCTCCACTTTTGGGCTTCCAGTGTGGGCACTGAGAGACAGGGCTGCAGAGAGCCCAGCGCTGAGGGGTGCAGAAAGAGAGAGAGAGAGACAGGGCTGTGGAGAGCCCAGGGACAACCCAAGGCCAAGTGAAACCAAGGCCTCTGAGGGACGCTGTGGGAACACCATCTGCGAGGCCTGGGACATGGTAAAGGGGTGGTTTGGAGCCACGCATCTAGCCCATAAGGCTGAGGGTGTCCCGAGACATCCATTTTGAAGTGGGACCTACAAGGGATCCGAGAACCCCTGGGGTTCAGTGGGGTCCATCAGGGCCGTGCCCAACTAGACTTGAAGGCAGCCTCCCTATTTATTATAATTACACCAAGACATGGCGGGCGAGAAAAGAGGATGTCCATCAGACCAAATTGGCACGGTTGAGGGGCCCTAGGGGTATCACGGCCATGCTTGGGGACCCCATCCCCTGACGATGTGCTGTGAACATCTGTTCTATTATGGCTATAAAGCACTTTCTGCATGCTTAAAGTGCATTAAGTGTAACGTCTGTACCTAGCCTATCAAACTGTCCACCATGTTTTTGATGGTTCATGGAACTGAAATTTCCAAGTGGTATCAGCTATTGCAGCCAGGTTGTGGCATAGAAGGAATGAAATATCACAGAAAACTATCCACCATGTTTTTGATGGTTCATGGAACTGAAATTTCCAAGTGGCATCAGATATTGCAGCCAGGTTGTGGCATAGAGGGAATGAAATATCACAGAAAACTATACCTGCTGTATGAGCTCCTTAGCAAACAAAATGGGGTATTTCATCAACTTAAACAGCTATTTTTCCTAAGTCCCTTCCAAATTACAGATTTCAGTTAAGCAGCTTTCCTTGGATTCCTTTGAAACTCCTAAATTTCATTTTGCTTAGATCAGAGAATTCAAAACAACCTGCCCAAATTTGTAGTTGTTTTTTTAAGTGGAAGCAAACACCGACAGGCAAGGGATATAATTTGTCTCTCCTGCTAGTCACATTTAACCTCAGAGAGCCAAAGTGCTTCCCAGCTAGCTTGGCTTGTGGCAGGCATGCACAGAACTTCTCTGAATAAGTTCTCTCCCGGGCCTCTCTGCCACTCAGTGCCAAGGGGTGGGGGCTGTCCACCAATCAGCGCTGAGGGGCTGGGCCACTGTGATGTCCTGAAATCAGCTCTGCATGCAACAACCAGGACATGAAAAGCCCTTTGTCTCTCCACAATTTAGGTGGGTCCCTACTAATAATATGGCTAAAACAAAGATGGGTAAAATATGGCTGTGGGCTGGGTCCAGCCCACCAATTGATTGTATCTGGCCCATAGCTGCCCCTGAAGCACTCCACATGGGACTGAGCCCCATCTGTACCCCCCCCACATCCACCAGTGGCATGGCCCTGGCCGGCATGCATAGCTTCCCAGTGGGGCTGCTCCCACAGGTCCCCAGCTACCGTTCAGCTCCCCCCACCTCCAGTGGCTTCTGCTCCTCCTCCTCCTCCTGCTTTTACTGCTGTGCTCTGGGCAGCAGGTAGTGTGGGGAAGCTGTGGGGACATGTACTGTGTAGAAGATACTCAGCCAGGCTGGGGGGAAGCTGCAGCCAGGTGGCTCCTGCCTCAGCACATGGGACTCCAGCTCCAGCTCCCAGCCACCTTCCACCCCCTTGGCCTCTCACAGGTGACTGCTCATTGCACTGGGTGGGCAGAGTAGAGGCAGGAGGAGGAGGAGCCACTGGAGGTGTGGGGGGAGTCAACCAGTACCTGGAAAGCTGCAGGAGTAGCCCCACTGGGAAGCTGTATGCACTAGCTGGGGCCAGGGATGGGGTGGTGCGGGCAGGAGTGTGGTGTGGGCTGCCCTGGGCTGGAGTGGACAGGGCTCAGCCCCATGAGGAATACCGTGGGCCATATTGGGGGTGTGGGGATGGGTGGACTGCACCTGCACCTGCAGTGCACCTCCTGGGTGATCTCTGCTTCATATGCCCCATGCACTCCTCCCCGCCCGTAGGATGTAGCACACGGGCAGCCCCCATTCCCCACACACCCCCAACACACACCTTCCACAACCCCTACATGCACACCCTCACTCCACTACACAGAATATACAAGAGTAAGATTTTTTGAGCTATTATGCAATTGCCTCTATATACCCTACTAAAAAAACCCCAAAACAAATCAAATAAAAAAAGTTATAGTAGATGTTTGATTTTTAGTATGATTTGTTTTTTATCTGTAGTTTATTAATATGATATCTTCTGAAAGATTTTAAGTGTGTTGCCTTTGACATCTTACCAAAACTCATTAAGTGGCACATCAGCCAAAATAATTGCCAACCCCTGGGGTAGAATCAGTTTTATGCCAGTGTGGAGGAAAAGCAGAGAAAGCCAGTGCATTCAGATAGTTAAAAGCTCATATTTCCCTTCAAAATGATTCCTTCTTACACCCAGGAAGAGAATATTTCTAGAACTTTCAAACAAATCTCTCTTTCATTCAAAGTTTGTTTGTTTTTTATAAAAAGATTTCAAAATGCTATCTTAGTGGCACTGACAGCTTCCAGCCTCTCCCCCATCTCTGTCTGCCTAAATCACTGTCTGTTTGTCTTACCTCAAACACACTTCAAAGAGCAAAAACACACAAGGGTTTGGCAGATGGCTTGGTAGTGTGACTTTTAACCTTGTGATGAGTTCTGTCTGCCTCATAAGCCAAATAATTGGTTGGATCAGAGCAGCAACATCCAGGAGGCAAAAGTAAGATCTGGGTATGTGTGCAGCTGGCTGCTAACGAGATGGAAGGGCTCTTGCTTGTTCTGATCTCAGTTCTCACATTCTGGTTGTCAGCCTTAGTCCTAGCAAGTACTTCAGCACAGGTTTAATTTTTAAATTTGTGAATAGTGCCACTGAGTGGAAGGGGTTTTCATATGCTTGAAATTTATATTGTGCATAATCATGTAACTGGTCTCATCCTTTACCAGGCAAATTAAGGATAACCAAACTTCTCCTGCCTATAGTGTCTTCTGCTTTCAGTCTTGGACCAACTTTAAAAAAAAAATGGGTGTCTGTGGTAGAAAAAACTGGTAACTCCCAATGACTTTGATGAGAACCACCAACACAGCCAATCAGCTATTGGGGACAAAAGCCAGGAAGCTTCTCCTCCATCCCCTTTTGTTGCCAGTGCATGCATATGTAGTCATCTATGTGAGCAGGCTTCTGTGGCTAGGAATATAATTCCTACTGTCACATATGGGCCCCAAATGCCATATAGATAACCAAAAAACAGCCACTCATGACATGTCTTCATCACCTCTATGCCAGTCTCAGGAGCATTGTCTCAAAGCTCACATCACCTGCTCCCACTAAATGACAAAAATACGGCAGGTACTCACTGTCAGAATGGTGCTGGGCATGCACCACTACACATGCCTAATCCTGAGTGCTCAGGCATGACTCTGGGCTTGCCCCTGACAGGCTGTAGTGTTCCCAGAGCAGGCATGCTGTATTTCACAGGGCGCCTCTAGACTGGTCTGAACTGGTGTAGACATGCCTTATGTGTTTCCTTATTTGTTCAGTGTGCCTGCAGTCCTAGGACCTCCTGAACTGCTGTTGGGTGAATGTAAATCTTAACTTTCTCCTGGTGCTGTAACCTACCAAAAGTTTTGCATGATTTTAAACATCTCGGCACCTTTAATTGTGTTTTCTATATTCCCACTTGTTATCAATGCAACAAAATCCATCTTCTATAACTATACAATGGAACCAGATTCCCTGCTGGTATAAATCTCCACAGCTACTAACCTCAATGGGGTACAGTGATTTACATCAACTCAGGGTCTGGCTCCATGTTTTAGTACTGGTGTCTTCTGTGCATACATGCATGCATGTTATAGAAATGTTCTGCTAAAATGCACAAATAAGTCTGTATATGCTCTGTAAAAACAATGCAGTACATTGTCCGTGACTTAACTATGATATATACAGGGTGCATCTACATGAGACACTGTGCTGAGCATTGGACTAATCTAATGTGCAATAAAGCATCACTATCTACATGTGCATTGGATTTACTGTGCAATAAATTAGAATAATGCACCGTTTGCTAGTACCAAGATATACAGGTATTAAACTAATGGCACATTAGTTACTGTGCAGTACCGCACATGTAGATGCTGACCAGGAGCCATTTGCTTCCTGACAGTCTGGGCAGCAGGGGGCCATTTGGAAGTGTAGGGGGAGCTGTGCTGGCTGCAGGAGCAGCTGTCTGTTCACCAGTGGGGAACAGGACCAATTCCCTGTGGCCAGGAGAGTTGCCCCAGCAGCCAGGACAGTTGCAGCCCAGTCATGTGAAGATTGGGTCAGGACCTGATCTCCACGTGGCTGGGAGAGCCATCCCCACTTGGTGGGAACACTGCCTGCCAGCCACATCAGGTATTGCGAGGCTGGCAATCCCCACATGGCTGACAGGCAGTGTACCCATTGAGTGGGGATGGTTCTCCCAGCCACATGGGGATCAGGACCAGCCCCCATAACCCCTGCCAGCCCTGGGGCTGGCACCCAGGGGAGTCTGGAGCTCCCCCTGGCTCCTGCAGGGGGACAGAACAGGGCAGGAGCAGCCCTGGACTGGGCTGCTGCTGTCAGGCACAATTTTTCTCCCAACAAGGGCGCATGTGTAGGCATGTGCCCCGAAGCACTTTCTAATGAGCCTGAATTTTCTGTGAAAAAAATTCAGGTGCATTAATTGCATGTATAGATGTGCCCACTGTAGCATTAATCCTCAAAGTCAGAGGTGCAGTGGTGCCAATTCAGAGTGCTGCTTTCCTTTGTTGGTTTAGCAGCAAATGTTCACATGTTTTCTCATACTGCCCCCCACCATATCTCCTTCCCCCCACACACAGTCTTTCTTGATCACAGAGAAAGATGTCTTAGCTGTGAGAATTTTGACTGTTTTGCTAGGAAGTGGACCATGTAGACCGTCTCTAGACTTTGATTTATAATGATTCTCACCTTCAAGTGCCACTCACCTTCAAAAGCAAAACTCAGTCAAAAGGACTACATTTTGCTTTGCAGTTGCAAGTATGAATCTGGGATGATTTCAAACCCATGAATTTGGGGTGATTTCAGGCAAGGTTCTTAACCAGTGAATTCACTCCATTTTCAAACTTGTTTTGCCTCATAACTTTGAAACCACTTGAACACAATGGGTTTGAAATTCGGACTTGAGTGTGGGTGAACTGCACCCACATCTTTATATGCATTTAATGGTGGCAGCACTGGAATTATAGTAATGTCCTACCACTTTGCATGCCAAATCCTGAGTATGCAAAACTACCACCATATTTTTTTTGCACATTATATCCCTCCCCAAGACACACACTTTGTTTTGGAATGGTAGAATGAAGAGAATTTTTTTTCCAGAGTTTTGGCTGAATTTTGGATGCATGAAGCAGGAACAAAATTTACTAGTTAGTGTCAGTTGCCCTCCATTTCCTACTCAGTCAGAAGCTGCTCTCAATGTGGCAGTTGTGGGAGGGTTATAACTCTTGTTTTTCACTGAGCAGCAGACTCCACTCCTCCTTCACGCAGCTGAAGGAAGTCAGCCTCAGGCAGCTATCCCAGCATCTCCGTGTCCCCATTCTGGTGTGGAAATCAACTTCCTTAATTAGAACATAAGCCCCAATTATGGATAGGTAAATTCTGGGCAAAGTTGCATGTGGTATGTAAGTAAATGCAATGTTTCCCCACTGCTTTGATAACAAAAATGAAAAATGAAAGCTAGCTAGTGCCGTTAGTTTATACAACATATGTATTATTTTTAACAGACTGTGAGTAGTGACATGAATGAGCTTCCAGATGGGTCCTGTTCATTGTTACTCTCTGTTACCTAGGGACCAGCTAATACAATAACTCCTTGCTTTGATATAGCAAATTAGGGACCTCATCAGTGGACCTCAAAGCACATTATGAAGGAAGTCAGTATTGTTAGCCCCATTTTATACATCAGGAAACTGAAGCACAGCAGTGAAATTACTTTCCCAAGGTCACCCATTAGGCAATGGCAGAACCAGGGGTAAAATCCAGGTCTGCTGAATCTTAGTCCAGTGCTCTGTTCCCTAGGCCACGTTGTGTTCCTGCCACTCTACCTGTACTGGTGCAGAGAGACCATAGTGCATGCATAAGTTGTACCAAAAGGGAAATAATACATATTTTGTATCTGTCATGCTTTCATCATGCGCCTGGGAATATACCTTGCTTCACTGTACGTGCACCAGAAATGAGACAAATTAACTGCTGTTGTGTGGCTCTGAGACTGTGTCCAGCACCACCCTCAGTCTGTCTGGGGCATGCTTACTGTCATGCACTCAGCACCTCTCCAATGTGGCTACATTACCTCATTTGGGGATGTTGGTGTTTAGCATGGTAGTGGTGGAGACAGGCCCTAATTGGGAAAATGGCATCCAAGGGAAAATGTTAATTCCAACCTGCAGCTTAGTCTTGTAGCCAGAGAGTTTCTTGCCTTGCAAGTAGCAGGTCCCAATATTCATACAGGCCATTGGTTAGATTAATGTTAGTGCTGGGGTTTTCTGAGATACTGCCTAAATGTCTCTCAGAAGTATAATACCCTGGCTGGATCCCCTTGTTGATGTGATTCTTTCCACCACCTCCAAGGCAGCCTGATGTAGTCCTCCAAAATAGACCCTTCTTTGGTTGGGATTTTCAAAAGTGGCCTAAGGGAGCTGCCACCCCAGTGAGCCTCAAACCCCTTAAACTCTTTAGAAATGAACTAACCCAGCTGAGCTCCAGTGCAGCTCCACTGAAGGTTGCCTGCTGGGGAGCTGGCTTGAACTGATGGCAGGTGCCCAGTGGTCATGTTGTGGGACTATGGATGTGTCAGGGGGACTTTCAAACATGCTTCTTTAAACTCTTGGTTTGTAAAGAGTCAGTTTGGGGACAGATTCCTGTGAATGGTCACCTCTTCTTTTACTCAGGTTTGTTTAATTCAATAGTATCACAAAAATCCCTAAGATTCCCAGTCCTCAGGCTCAGTGGGATGTTTTCCCACAGCACTAGGTAATCAAAAATGAAAGCCAGGAGGATCTCTGCAGCAGAATCTGAACTTTTATTTAGAAAGCAGTGTGCCCTCAGTAAATTCCATTCATAGTCTTTCCAATCTTCCCTGCAAGGGAGCTAGCTGCCTTTTAATTCACAGGAGACACTCAAGCTCACTTTGAAATGAACACAACCACTGGCAGTTGTACATGATCAAACTTCCTTGGGTATCTAGGCTATTGCCTTGACAATAGTATGAATTGAAATGAGGATTTCCAGAAGGACTCTGGGGAATAATGACTGGAATTTGTGGGGAGGGAATTTTGTGGGAAATTTCTGTAGTAGCAAATAGATTAATAGAAATGACAGAAAAAGGGTTTCCATTATTTGAATCCATATTACAATATGATTCCATTGTTTTAATTCAATTAATAACTATAACCGAAGTACTGTTTTTGAGCCAAAATGAATTCAGGGCTAAATCATGGTCTTTGATAAACTTATGTCACCCTTTCTGTAATCGAGAGGACGTATGAATTCATCCTGAGCAGAACATGAGCTTAATCCCCAATACTGTGCAAGTCAGTTTGTACTTATGGAAAGTCACCATAGAACTGGCTTATATGATGGGAGATCCCAAACTTACAGAGCCAGCTAACCTCTCTTTACCTTCCTCTAAGGAAAGTGTTCATCTTGGGATGAACTGCCTGACTCCCCTGTGGCTTGGCCATTCATGTGTAATTTATACATGCCCACTCAATTTCTCAACATTTTTGCATTCAGACATCGCTCACCTATGCCTTACTAGTTTTTTTCAATGCCTTAGGAAAAAGAATATTAGTTATTAAGATAGAATTTACTGAGGCAAGCACTCCTTGGGAACAACAAGGCTACCAGCAGAAGTAAGGTGAACAAGATTTGCTGTTCTATTTTTGCATTCCACATGGGATTTTGTTATTCCCATCTAATTTTCTCTATATGTAATATATCTTGGTTAGGAAGCTGATTTTGCTGCTGCTTCCCTGGGTGAAATCATGTCCACATAGTTGTTAATGCCTGTGTACTTCTGTGGTGGCAAAAGCAGCAGAATGCACTCAGCTAGCTTGCTTTAAACGACTAGAATGTTGTTGCTCCTAATTCTGAATACACACTGTATTTACTGGTCCATTAAGCACTACCAAGGAGACAGTTCCTCTGGGCACTGCTGAGAAAATTAAGGCATCCAAAGCCTAGGTCACATTTCCACAGAGGAATACAGCAGAACTTTGGAAAGCACAGCACAAACCTTCCATGCAGTGCCAAAATAACAAAGATACTCTCAAGGACACTGGGGCCCTGGCTTAGATCTGTTTATTGGGTTGGGGAAGAGAGGGGGGCATATGTGAAAATTACCCAAACTGTTGGCCTTTTTAAAGTTGTCTCTGTTTGCATCTGATCTCATGTCTGGTCTGATACAGCTTGAAATTAACCAGATCTTTTCCAGTAACAGATTAGGCAGAAGAGAATCAGGAGGAAGAAGAAACTGTTTTAATTTCATGTCACCACACAGGATGTGTTGGAGTTTCTGAGATACACACTGAGTATCTCAGGCTGTAATTGCTTAGTATTTCTTTGTGTGTGGAGGGGCTAATTCATTCATTCTTAGGTACTTACCTAGCCCCATCACCATGGTATTGGGGTGCCTTATGATCTTTAATGTATTTACATTCACAGTAGCCCTGTGAGCAGAGTGCTGTTATTCCTATTTTATAGGCAAGGTGCTGAAGCACTGAGAAGATAAGAGCTATATCCTGTTTCCGCTTCATGTGCCTAAGTGGCACTAAATAGCAGAGTCACTGCAGTTTTTGGCACTTAGTGTGGATTCTATTTCCTCTCGTGGACAATAGGATTACTCTGCCCAAGTGCCTGCCAGAAGCAGAATGAAGACGGAGGTCTCCTATGCTTTAATCCAATCGCCTGCTAGTTAGGACACTTGCACAGGAGACTTGAGTTCTAGGTCCCCATCACAAACAAGCGTTTTGAAACTGTATCACAACAGAGTGTGCTAATCACTAAGTTAGATGTTACAGAGACTTCTCACCTTGGGAATGACCCATCGCACTTTACATTTAGTGATAATTGGATAAACAATACTGAGACAGTTTCAGTCCTGTTGGGAGTATGGCCCCAGGATAGAAGCCAGGGCCTTTGCCATTACAATGCACGCTCCCATCTCACTGAGCCACCTGCTTTCTGGCTTCTTTTGTACCCTCCTGGTTCCACAAATCTTTCCATCCTGGTTGCTTCCAGGCAAGACCTGGGGGCTCTTGGACTAAAGGATAGGTGGTCTTTCCTCCTCTTCCTCCTCCTTATACACTACGGTTTTTCCGTAACTAAAGTTTCAGGATTTATTTGTCATTACATCTGTGCAATAGTGATTCTTTTCTTTTCAGAGAATCTGTGCAGCCTGTTGAGCATGCTCAGTAGTGAAGGGTGAATGTGGTGATAGTGAATCAAAACTGTAAGTGCTGTAATACTGTAGTTAACATGGCTATGCAAGGGTTGCTTCAGGACTTGAAGATGAAACTTCATCTTTTTTAGGATCTGGCCCTACATGATTTTCTGAAGGCCACATGCTGGAAATCTGTGAGAGTATGAAATTAAACATAGGGTTCCTAAGTCCCAAGCTAGAACTCTAACAACTGGACACACGTTCTCTTCTATACTGTTTAATAGATGTTTGTTGGTGGAAACGCAATTCACAGAGCTTTGGGAAGAAAATCCTTCCCTGCTTTGGCAAAATTGATAGAACAGAAAAAAATATCACCTCTTCCATTCCCAGGGTTTGAAAAACAAATGTGATTTGATATGTTTATTTCTTTCAATCTGGTTTCCTCTCTCTGACCCCACATACTGTAATATAGCATACTATTGCAAACACAGTACTTTGCAGTTTAATTCAGTGGCATCCTTTTAAGTGTTGTTCTAATACTCTTAAGACATATTATGTATTCCAAGCTATATTTCATTTTATGACTTATGCCAGTAAAATCTTGCAACCTCTTTCCAAACAGAAATTTGAGTAATGACTGGGGAGCAAACACACATACTCTGTGATTCAGGTCATGAATAATGTTTTTCTAGGTGTTTATGTAGTACCTAGTGAGGCTGAGACAGCTGGATGCATCTGCCATAGAAAGAACAAATAACCTATATCTGCAGACATTTGCTAGTATACATAATGCTTCTATAAGAAGGCCTGTTGCAGTCCTCAGCCTATGTACACCCGTATAATTTACTATTTCACCAATGTAAAAAAAGAAGCGGACGCCTGAAATATAGCCTTATATCAGTATAATTTACTAAAATGCAATTATAGAATTACTCTGAGATAAATCAGGCCAACATTCAGGACTACTGTTTGCCTCCCTGCGACGCAGAAGTGTTAAAGGTAGACAGTGGGACATAGCTGCAGCAGGAGCAGAAGCACATGGCTAGGGGTTGAAGGGGATATGGGCTGCAGAACCCTGAGAGAGTGCTCCCTGTAGGGTGCTGCACTCCTGCTCAGACAGCAGATGGCACTGCTTTTCTCTGTTCTTCAAAGCTTTCCTCCAGTTTCTTTCTGACCAGGTATCTTCAATGAAGCTCCTGGTTGCTTTGTTTATTTACAAGTGGTTCCATTTTTAAAGGTCTTTCTGGAGAGGCATTTTAACCTCTTTTTTTATGAACTGTCCGTACATTTACAGACAACCCTGTCAAGATTATTCCAGTGGTGTAGGTTTCACAAGTCCACTTCTGTCCTGGTTCCTCAATGCAAACAAGGTTGTTACTGGCTCCCCCACCATGTAGTGGTGAGGCTGTGTAATAGCACTTAATGCAGCAACTGTCTAGGAAGAGTGACCGTTTTTGACCCCTAGAATCATTTTGGCATCCAAGAAAGGTTTGAGAAACTTTGGTCAAGCAAATGTAAGCAAATTCTATACCATATTGCTGTTTTGTAGCTTAGGGCCAAATGTGGTCTACATCAGTGGTGCTCAAACGTTGGTCCATGGAGCAATCTTGCTTGCCCCACAGGACTCTCCAGATGTCAGGAAATTTGGCAGTGGGGGAGCAATGGCAATTAACATTGTCACCACTTCCCACTGCCAAATTTCTATGCTCCGAGGCAAGATGACGTGGCTCCGCGTGCTGGATTGGGCCAGCGCACAGGGACAAGGTGTGTGGGGCTGAGGCTAGGGATGGGGCTGAGGCTGGGATGACAAGCCTAATCCAGTGGGGGAGGCCAGGCTACACACTAGATTACGCCCATACATTGACCCTTGGATTGAGCCCATGGACCAATTCCACTTATTGGATCTTGCCTGCCGACCAAGTCAGTACCACTAATCTGGTCCACAGCCCAGAATGTTTAGGAACCACTGGTCTATACTGTCCACCTTGAAAGTATGTGTACACCACTATAGATAACCAACCCATAGAAGTTACACTGGTGTTAATGGATTTAGTGTTCAGACCATCAGTCCAATAAGCACAATGCCTTGTTGCAGGTAGGAGCCTGTTCTATATCAGCACTGTTTTGCATTATGAAGATGGTAAAAGTATGTTACCTGCCATTGCAGTTTGCTGTAGCATATGATCCAACATAGATTATCTACAAAATCATTATGAAGACAGGGTGAAACCTTGACCATACTGTGGGCAGCCGGAACATCAACCAGAAAAATAAGTACAGAATAAAAACACACAGGAACAGGTAGTATCCAAAATCTGTTTTGAAAGGGTGAAAAAAAGAAAAGAAAAAGAAAAGCAGAATGGAAATGTCTGTATGAGGAATACATGACCATTCCAGGGAGAAAGTACAGATTGTTTAAACTCTAATTAGATTACCACCCAATAGTGGTCAGGAGAGTCAGGGCCAATACTTCATTCAATGAGCTAGCATGTCTAAAGACAGGGTTTGTTCGTGTCTTTTTTTCCTGAGAAGTGAGTGATATCTATATGTTGCTTGAAGCCCTGGCATTTGCACTTATGTTTTTGGGCACGCCTTTTACATATTTTTATTGAATTGTAGTTGAAACAATGACAGGTCTTAGCGTACTTGGCCAGAACCCTACCTGAGCCTGAGGTTATATTCAGTGGAGGTATGCTGATTTACCACCCTCCACCCCCCGCAACCCAACAAAACAAGACAAAGCAAACTCTTTTGGAATCCTAGCAGAGCTGCAAGTGGACAAATGTGCTCTGTACAAAAAAGACACAGCAGAATCAGTTATGTACAGATGTGATATTTGAAAATGCCATAAAGTCAAAGAAATGTTGCATTGTTCAGTGCTCTAGATTGAAAATCCTAAAAACAAAATAAATTACACAGGGCCAGAGTTTCTCCTCTGCAGAAATGCAGAGTGGTTGAAAATGGAAGCATTTTTTTTTTACTGAGCAAGTTGACAGGGAATCTTTGCTACAAATAAACCCAGAGTAAATAGAGATGTGAACCTTTGTTGTGCTGATTGCTTCCTAAAAGGTTCTGAGAGTTGTGGATGTTGATTGACTCGACAGAACTGCTCCTCACAGAGAAGGGTCAAACTGTATCTGTAGCCAGCCAAGAACTGCCTGTGAAATTTCTGATGCCAACCCAGTCATGAAGCTGCAAAGATGGGGAAAGCAATAAATAGCACAAAATATATGAGTATTTGACTCTTAAAAAAACTGTGATCCAGTTTCCCCCCACCCTCTCGTATTCCCTTTCCTCTCCCTAAACTCAAAGTATGTTGAAAGTAGCCCATTGACAAGGGTCGCTGTATCTAGCTAACAGCTAATAAACTTAGAAACAAGTTCCTTTGTGCGTGTGTGTGTGTATAAATAATAAAATGGAGACCTTACCAGGCCCAACAGAAAGCTGCTCTTCAACTCTGTGGCAGAAGTCCTGCTTAAAGTGCTGAGGGTTCCAGCTCTTCTCTCTGGCAACTTTTACTATAACTTCTTGCAATTTGATGGGGATTGGCTGCTTTGGAACATTGTATTGTTCTATATCGAGGAAGGGAATTCTATGGTGGATTCCTTTGCTAGAGCTAGTAGTTGAGTCAGCAGGGGCCAACTACTGCAACAGGTACCCAAAGAGTCACCTTTTCTTAGGCATTTGTGATTCTAGTTCATTAAAAACAGTCTTTGAACTATTTCTGTATTCTTTGTGTCAAGATTTTGCTTTGGACAGTTTCTATAGCATCAGGAATGCATCTAAATAAAAGATGGAACAGAAATAAAAAGTATACAAATGGAATTTGTTCATTAAAGGGATATTCTCAATTTAGTCATTATTGACCAGATGTTTAGTATACAGTTTTCCCCTTGTATATAATTTCCTACTTGTAAGCAGGGTTTTTTATTGTTGGTGGATGGGGAGGGTGGTGGAGGGGCTCTCTTAGTTGAGGGAGGCAGGGATTCTGTTTGTTGAGGGTGGAGGGATGCGGGTGAGTGTTGTGGGGGTAATATTTTTTTTTGTTTCACCCATGTGCATGTCCAGAGGGTAGTGCTGGGGGTGGGCTGAAGGTAGGGAGTGTGTGGGGCAGGGCCATGGGAAGGGGCAGGGGCTGGAGGAGCCCTGGCTGGGGGAGGCAGGGTGGGCAAGGAAGGATCTGCCATGTGCTTCCACTTCTCTGAGCATGCGGCTCCTGATCAGGGAAGGGGCTGGCTAGGGATCAGAGTTTCTCAGATGGCTGCCAGGTGCTGGCACCTGGCTCTGGCTTCAACATGGCTGCCAAGTGCTGGCAGCCATGTGGCCAGAGGCTGGAGCTCCCCCCAGTGGCCACACGGGTTCATGGCAGGGCTGCAGAGACTTGGGATTAACTTTATTCTCAAGTTTCTGCACATGTAGACACCTGCCAAAAATCACTTAATGAGCATTAGCTTAATGCGCGTTAAATTTAGTCACGCTTAAATGCACATGTGGATGCACCCAATGTGCTTTAAGTGCACAGAAAGTGCTTTACAACCATAACAGAACAGACATTCGTAGTACATAAACTACTTACAAAATGGAGTTAATTTACAGCATGATCGCCACCATCCTAGTGTGGGCAGGCTGCAATCTCCTCCTGAATGTCTGTTCATTTGGCTTCTGCTCTAACTTATAGCACTTTGAGTAAAGCACTATAAGTTAGAGTGCTTCTGCCAGGGATTTTTAAACATCTCTTCTTAGCCAAAATGCCTTTCCTCTGGGACCTAATTCAGGTCTTTAAGAAGGGCTCTGCAAGTCTTTGAGGAAAGGTACTTTGTGACAGAAAGTTCATCAAACACCTCTCCCAACTATAGAGGTGGTCCAGTAAAACATAGTACAAAACACATATTGCTTCTAGGTTTTTCTGTGAACCATCATGGTCACAACAGTTGTACATCCCTACTGGTTTTCCTTTGATACCTTCACTGCTTCCGTGTCTTGGTGGAAGGGAGTGTTTCTTAAAATCAGTGGGCTTCATGAGGACTTTAAAAAGAAAAAAAAATGAAAACACTTCTTTATATCCAAATCAGGAAGTCAAAGTTATAGTACTGAAGTTTGGGAGATGCATAATCCAGTGTGAATAAAGAGCTCTTGTAGCATTTGATATGACTAATATCTTGTTGTGATAATGAGGGGGTGAAGGTTATCAGCATAAAATAGCCATTAATCATGCTCATTGTGCTAGATAAGAGTGCTGATTGAACTCACCACTGAAATCTGTATCCTATTTTTTTGGAAATTAGCTACTTGAAAAGGATAATATATAGATTTTATACTAAGCTGACCCTACTGTGAATGTAAAACTTAATTGCATGGTCACAGGGGCCATGGCAGGCCAGTGTCTGGCCACAACCTGCTCCTGCTCTGGCTAGAGAGCAGAGGGGAGGGGCCAGCTCTGCTGTGGAACAGAGAGCCCCACCCAGCCCAAGAGCATGCTGGGATGCTGAGGAAGTCTGATTTATCTTAAACCAGCAAAGGGTCTGAGAGAGACATTGCATAAACCAGTTTGAGCCAAATCAGTTAAGTCTGATATTACATTCAGCCAGGTTTATCTCAGACTGGTTTTAGTCATTCTAAAACTGGTTTATGTGCACTGAACATCTGTTCTGTTACAGGTTTAAACCAGTTTCTGATCACTTAAACCAGTTTATGTGTAATGTCTGTCCCTAGCCAAAGTAGACAGGTAAGGAGTAGTGACATCTTAACTCCACTCCTCAGTTTTTCAGTTAATATAAATGAATTGCTATGGATGGAAAATAAGAAATGTCAGTGGAGGATCTCCAACTCCCTTATCTTATCTTAGTCTTCCTCCCATATCTCTGGAAAGGGAAAAGCAGGATCTAAACATGGACCCTGCTCTGAGGTTCCCCCCCCTTGTGTTATGAACTTTGGGGTTAGAAGCTGATATTTTTGGCAACTGTTGCTCCTGGATCATGGTGCATGCGTGAGGGCCACACAGACCATCAATGCATATGCTTGGGCAGGAATTTTTTTTTGAAGGAGTGGAGGTTGCCCAGACCTTCCATCCTCCCTTTAGGCCACTGAGACAGAAACCAAAGATCAGATTGAATCCAGATGTTCGGTGCCTTCATGGTGGTTATACAAATGCCTGGGTATCAAACTCAGGTCTTCTGTGTAGTAGACAAGGATTCTACTACTGAGCCACAAGATGATATGGTATATTGCTTACATAGTTAAGTGCTCCTTGGTATCATATGTGCCTGTCAGCTACCCTGCTCTGGATCCTTCCATGTGTCATACCTGAAGTTAAGCAAAGAATTAATTCCTTATCCTTTCAGTGTCATGGCTGAAAAGAAATCCTGCAGAAATGTAAAGACAAGGGATAAAAAGAGAACCAGGAAAAGAAACATAAATGTTTTAATGGTGCTGTCAAGATTCTCTTTCTAATAGATTTGTCTTCCTTACTCTTCCTAACTTAAAGAACTAGCTTGGTGAATGGATTGATCTGTGGCAATGCAATTACTGATGCTAACACCCAGAACAGTAGTGCTTCAGTCTATATTGGTTAGCATTGGTGACGTGTAGGGGGTGCACACTGGTGCACATGCACCCCCTGAGATTGGCGGTATACCCCCTAAGATTGGCTGCTGTTGCCGCTGCTGCTGGCAGTGCCTGTGGGCAGTTGCCACTTGCCACCCCCCGCTTGTCACCGCCACTGCTGGCGGCACCTGAGGGCAGTCGCCGATCACCGCTGGCTGCTGCTGATGCTGCCAGCGGCATCTGTGGCTGATTGCCAGTCGGCACTCGCCACCCACCCCCCTCACCGCTGACACCACTGCGGCCACCTGCAAGAGCTCCCCACTCGGCCCACCCCCGCTGCCGGCACTGCTGCCACCACCTGCAGGAGCTCCCTGCTTGCTGCTGCAATGCCCCCACCACCACCACTGCCGTTGCCCCTGCAGGAGCTCACTGTGCCCCCCCCAGACTTGGGAGGCATACAACGTTCATATTGATTAGCCATCCAGCATTCAGCTGGTTGTTTTTTTTTAAGTAAGAGAGACTCCCTTACATGCTACTATCATTGATACAATTATTTCTCCTAACAAAGTTTCACTTAGTGGTCAGTTCAATTTTGATAAATGAGCAGGTGCTTAATCTGGAACATATTCCATGTTTATTTGTATAAGATGCAGGGCGTGTAGCAGTAGAAATCCTGGGCAGAGTTCTCATTCTGGTTATAGCAATGTAAACAATGCTCTTCAAGACAGGCACTGAATGCTTCAATTGCTATTCAGAACTCAATAGTGACAGACACATCTCATACCCATTTCCTCTTCTGAACCTCAGGGAAATAATCTGTATAAATAAAATACTAAAAGATTTACCTCAGTAGAGCTGCATTTCATATGGGCTCTCCTGGACAGGCAGATAATGGCCTATATTTAAATAGGGGACATATGAACCATGCTACCTTTATTGAGCTGAGGTTGGTCCTTAATGTCAGAACTGTACAATGAATGTTACGGGCTGTTCTAAGCCAGGGTTTGCCAGAACGATTTCCATGGACTCCTATAAACCTTACTCTTTAGCACTCTATGATCCATTCCTTTGCATACTATAGCCACTTTTTGGGAAACATCTAGTTTAATCTTTCCTTCAATGATGAAAGGCACAATTTTTCTCATGTTTGTGAAGTGCTCCTGAGTTGCTTGAGAAATATGTGTGCATAGGCTTATTTTCAAAAAAATATATCAGTAAAAATGGAGACAGCCTTAGCTTGTTGCAACTCCATAAAGCTTTTCATTAAGTCTTCATTAACCCATTTCAGCTTAGAAAACCAGGAATGAATCTCTTGGAAAACACAAAACACCTGAACATAGAATGGAAAACTAAAATTCAGGTGAGATGTTTAGGACCAGAGCCTGATATTTTTGCTCTTTCCAACTAGCATTTTATCCTCCAAACAGTCCCATTAAAGTTACATTGAGTACGTGGAGTAGATCTGTTTCCTTTCTGTGTTGTAATTAATTATTACTAGCATCCACCTAACATTTTTCACCACGTAACATTTTTCATCTTCATAACATTTTTCATCTTTAACAAGCCTGAATGAATTAACCTATTAATAGTAATTAACAGAGCTGGTTAAATTATTCTTTGCAAAGTATTTTTACTGGAATTTCATTGAATTTTTTGCAGAGTGACCCTTATTTCTGTAGGTGTGTTGTTGCTTGCAAATATTCACAGAAGAATTTGGCTGTGTGGTCCAAAAACTATGTACTTTGGGTATTTTCCTGTGTTTTCTTTTTCTTTGATGGATCCTTATATAGTACAGTGTTTTAGGTCCCTGATGTGATGCCTGAAATTTTTAAAATGAGAAGATAACTGATTGTAAGTAAATGTGAAATGTTGCAGAGGTCCTGTTTGTGGGTGACCTGTCCATTTTAATTAGTAAGTAGCAAAACTGAGTCATTCCATGCTAGAGTTTTCTTGAGTGTTATTTATACACAGTTTTGGAGATGGTCTTAGCTGTTCTCCAGAGAGACTGCAATCCTG